>NC_081432.1:14837086-15062972 GCF_949786415.1 Peromyscus eremicus | reverse complement strand
GATGAGCTAAGGACCATACTCAGTGGAGTTAATGGCTGCTCAGTATGGTGGACATTGAATAACTTCTCAGGGTAAGCCAGCTTTTAAAATGTTCTCCTGTCTCCTCTCCTCTCCTCTTCTCTCCTTTTCCCTCCCCTCCCCTTCCCTCCTTGTCTCCCTCTCCTTCCTCCCTCCCTCCCTTCCTCATTCCCTCCATCCCTCCTTTCCTCCCTCCCTTCCGCTGTCCCTCCCTCCCTCAGTCCGCCCCTCCCACCCTCCGTTCCTTCTGCTAAAATCACATACTCCTATACAGTCCTTCAATCTCATGTAGGTATTTCCAATTAGCCTCTGAACCATCTTCTAGCATGACTTCCTCCTGAGCTAGTGGCTTCCCAAGGGGAGGTGGTTGTTTGGAAATCAGCAGCTTGGCTGTGACTGCTAGTTTGGACCTTCCCTGTCTTGCTGGAGCAGCTCTTTTGATGAGCCGGCCCTGGGATGGGGCCTTGGGAGTTTTCCCTGACATCTCAGCCTCCCGTGGTCTATTTACTGCAGTCACCTGGCAGCTCTAAGGGGCTTTAGCTTGGCTTCTGTGTCAATCAGTGAGAGTGAATTTTGTTTCTGGTAATTAAACTCCCGACTCACAAAGCTTCAGATTGAAATGTATTAATTAGCTGCAAGGTACAGAGTCTGGTTGGTTCTTTTAACTTGAAGAGTGGAGAAGCTATTTTTCTTTGAAAGTTAAGCTACTTGGACATTTCCCCCCCAGGTGGAAATGCTATATAGTGAAGTTTCCGTCTGATATATGATTTGGAAAGGATGCCAAAATCATGGAAAAGGTGAAGTTATTTGAAAAGTACCTGATTGGTATATATATATATATATTTGTTTTAAAAATCTCATTGTACTTTGTGTGCTACATGAAAATAATTTTTTTTTTGCGAAAATAACATTCCAATTAGAGAATTTTTAGAAATCAAGTTGCACATTGACTCTCCTTTCCAGCTCCAGCCAGGCCTTGCTTTGAGTTTACAAAACCTCCAGCTAGTGAAAACAGATTCCAGACACTTCCACACATGGCACAGACTTCAAGCCAGTGGCTTTTCATGCAAAGGGATTTGTCTTTTGCTGCTATTGTCCTTGTTGGATGCCTTTATGCTACGCTTTTTTTTTTTTTTTTTTTTTTTGGGTGTGAATTAGCTGTCAGGTACAAATCTCTTTCCTTTCCCCGACAGCATTTCACAGCTCAGGTCTGACAAATTCAGAAAGGGACACTGTAACTTGTTAATACATTATTATTTCTTGCTACCAAATCATCCACAATATTCTCGGCAACAGGATGAAAATCATTCCCAAGGGAAGATTTTTAATATGGTATCAGTCCCAATGTTATTCCACAATGGATAATCATACGTGCCCATACAGCAAAGCTTTAAACAACAGCTTCTGATGTAGTGAAATGTGACACTGGCTAAGGGGTGCCTTTTTGCTTTCTCTATAGTCTCTGATTTTGCTTTTATGGGTTTTCTGTGTGTGCAAATGTGCGTGTCTCAGCGTCTGGATGTGTTTCTTATATTTTTTCCTTTGGTTCTTTTTTCTGTTTGTTTTTTTCCTATTCTGATCTGTTCGTTTTTTTAATAATATATTATTACTATTATTATAATTATTACTATTATTATATGCCTATTTGTTTTCTAATGAGAGAGATAGAGAGATGGTGTGGATTTGGGTGGGTGGGCAAATGGAGAGGATCTTGGAAAACTTAGGAACTGGAATCAAGAATATGTTGTATGAAAAAAATCTATTTTCAATAAAAAAGGTTGAAAAATTATTTGCAGTCTTTAAGTGACATACTGAATGTCCCTAGAGAATGTCATATAGAATTACAACGTTAATTCATGTCTGAACACTTGGTGAGACTTGGCCAATAGCTTCCTTTGGTCTCAGGAGTGTGTAGTTTCTTCTGTCCTGGGGGTGATGATAACAACTGTTCATGCTCTGAATCTTCAAAAGATGACATTCTTTATGTTACTGAAGGGTTAATCACCTACTCAAGTTGGAAACCACAGGCTGCCACAGTCTTTTCCTGCCAGAAGTCCAGGTACTGTAGACACAATTTCATATAGGTCATAAAAATGTTTCCTAAAACTCTAAACTCAAAGCCATGTCTGAGGCACTGGGGACGGATGCCATGGTTGATGTTTTATCCCATAGCCAATTCACTTAGGGCCCTTGGGAATGATGAAACTTAAAAAAGGAGATTTTTTCAGGGACAAAAGGAAAGCAGTTAGTAAAACCATTTTTTTTCAAATTGTTTTGTGCATGATTTGCATATCAGTTTCGTATTCACTAGAGAGATTTGAAGGCAAGGTATTCACTGGTGCTGCTAGTATAATTTATTTGTGTCAACAGTGATTTAGTGAATAAATTAACTTTAATAATTAAACATTACTATTTTCGAGGTGCTGGGGTTTGAACTTAGGGCCTTATAAATACTATGCAAATACTGTACTACAGAGCTACCTTCCAACATAAATACTATATTTTTTTTAGTGATGATAAACATATAATCACATTTAAGAGAATTTCATTTGGGGCATATAGAGTATTTTGAAGTGTGTGTGTGTGTGTGTGTGTGTGTGTGTGTGTGTGTGTGTGTGTTTGTGTGTGTGCATCTATGGGAACCAGAGGTGGATATCAGGTTTCTTCCTTGATTGCACTGTGCCTCTAGTTTTTGAGACAGGATCTCTAGCTAAGCCTGGGGCTAGTTGATTGAGATAGACTGGCAGGGCCACAGCCCCAGGGATTTTTTGTGTCCACAGCTGTGCACCTTCATGCCTGGCTTTTTATGTGGCCTCTGGGGGGATTGAACTCAGGTCCTCATCTTGTGCGGCAAGTACTTAACTAAGTAAGCCATCACCCTCCTCCCCCCAACACTTATTTTGAACTTTTAAAGGCACTTTTGTCTTACAGTTGGCTGTCTATAACTCTTTGGCATAGAGCAAGATAGCATTATCTCTGTCATAGAAGCAAAACAACAAAAATTGAGACTGAGTTGACACTGGAGTTCTGTGACAGAAAAAAATGAGTGAGAGAAATAATCAACGAGGAGTTTTCAGAAGCCTCACATCTACCTACTACTAACTGCTTTTTAACAAAGAAACCTTCTGGTACAGACTAGATGTATGAAGAATCACAATGTATTTATATACACAGGCAACTTAACTAATAAGCATCTATGAAATATGAGGCATTTTCATATGTAAGGTGGATTGCCCTAGAGATACGAATTGAATGCTCCAAGGTTGTGCCTCTCTGGGGAAAATGCATGTCCTGCCCAGTGTATCATTGCTGGTGATAGAAAGCATGCCTCTTGTTATGATTGACTGAGGAGCAAATACATTTTGCAAACTAGGAATGTACATCTGCTGTTGAACTTCATTAGTAGAATTCAGATTCATCTGATTCTGAAAACTAGGGAAATTTGAATCTTACTGAAATACAGTTATGGCTTTTCGTCCCAGCCCAAGTGGTAAAATGTGTTCTGGCTCCATTTTGTTGCTGTCATAAAATTCTCTGACCAAAAGTAACACAGGTTGAAAGGGTTTGTTTGGTTCACATTTCCCAGATCACAGTTCATCATCGAGAGAAGTCTGGGTAGAACTCAAAGTAGGATCCCGGAGGGAGGATTCATGGAGGAGCACTGCTTGCTGGCTCACGTTCTGGTTTGCTTGCAGGTCCATGCTTAGCTTGTTTTCTTACACCACCTAGAACCACCTGGGTTGGGGATGGTGTTGCCCACAGTGGGCTGGGCCCTTTTGCATCAATTAAAAAATAAGACAATCCCCACAGATACGCTTACAGGCCAATGTGATGTAGGAAATTCCTCAAAGGGCTTCCTCTCAGGTGCCTGTAGGCTGTACTAAGTTGACAGTTAAAACTAGCCAGGTCACCTATGATTGTTACATTTAGGGTATACCATAGTTTAATGAGGACACTTCTGCAGGACTGATCATTCAAACAGTTTGAAGTGACACAGAGACACTTACAGAATTTGATGATTAAATGAAAGTTCCCAACAGGGAGGCTTTGTGCTCTCTGCAGACTTAATCATGACTTATCCTTTGGTTCTCAACAATTATAAATGGATTTTATTAGACGTGGTATCACAACACCTCAGGCCTCAGATTCAAATCTTAGCTCTGTCTGATTTAGACCACCTTAGACTTTGTTGGACATATTTTAAGAGCATCTTCTGTCAGTTTGAAGGTTGATGGGCCACACTGAGGTTTAGAACCTGAACTTGGGTTTTCCCACGATGTAAAAATGGTGCCAGCCAGCCATACAAGTGTCACAGTTGTGTTAATAAGGGTCAGCCCCACAGTGGGCTGGGCACATATCTCTGTTCCCATAAGACAGAAAAAAATAGAACAATTGAGGGCTGCAGATAAGTTTAGCAAGTATCATTCAGTCCTTAGGAATGAAGTAGACCAGAGGATGGCTGAGATCTTGTCTGAAAGCCATTATTGTGCTGAATGTGACCAAGAGAGAAGAACCCAAGAAGTAGTTTAGCTGCATATTGGAAATCCATGTGGTCCATGGCTTAGCAGCTATGTGAGACTCATGTGCTACTCTTACCTCAAGCCTAGTATGTCACTTAATGGAGCATGCCAAGGTCCTTCTCAAGGCTTTCTGTCTAAATACCAGCTTCCCAGGTAGAGGTAGCTTCCTATATTTTTATATCACCAGTTAGTCCACTAACTATTACATTCTTACGTCTCAGGAACTTCTGATCACAAAGTTAGAGATGCTTGGCATAATGATAACCATTACTTAGTGCTTACTACATGGCAAGTATTGGGAAAGATTTGTATGTGGGGCCTCATTGAATTCCTGACCATAATTTTATAAGAGTGTGTCACGTATTGATTAAGTAAGCCACTTTGAAGAAGATAAGATCAACAGAGTCTTCATTAACAAGACCCATTAATAAGGAGATTATTGGTAAAGTTTCAAGGAAGAGAAAACAGCAAATGTACCGATAGAGGAATGAAGCTGGAGGTCAGAGAATCCCAGAATATAAGGCATCATACAAAGAGAGTGGCCGATGTCCACCTCTGTACTGGGACTGAGAAGACAGCTCTCTGTGGGAACCAGAGACTATCAGCTCACACATTCACCAAGGGAATGATTGGGATAGCTTTGAGGAACTACGGCATCAGCTGAGTTGGGCTTGTAACACCTTACAGGTGCATAAGGAGGGTCCTTCTTCCCAGTGGACAAAGTGACACTTTCAAGATGGGGTGCTTGGCTTGTCAAAGCTTGATGCCTGCTAGAATGGACAGACTAAAAGATGCTCGTAAAATTGGATCGTTCACTAAGACAGAAATCCTTGATGGCTCCGCTGATATTTAATTTAACAAGCTAATTGAGGGATAATTCAAGCTTGCATTTTACCATCCAAATCGTTAAGGCAAAAGAAATGAAAGGTGGCGTCTGAGTATGAGATGTGAAAGGCATGGGCAATGGGATGAGCAAGCAGCTTTCTTTTCAGACGTTTGGCAAAGAGAACCCAGAAATGATAGTTTACAGATTTGGCTCTGTTAAAAAGCAACAGTCTTTAAACAAATGTGGATTAAAATGTATCACAATTTATATGAATAACTGATTTAATTTTGAAAGAACAATAAATCCTTGATTTCCTCCCTGTTTTGAAGAAAAGCATGTGGAAATGTGTCAAGGGTAAAATTATTGTGTATCATGGGAAAAATCTTACAGTTGGGCTTTTATGTGTGTCTCAACATCATCTGAGCTAATTACAGACCATGTAAAATTTAAAGAAGTCTGCACCTTTTACTTACTTACATATATATATTTAAACTCTGTGTATGTATGAGTCTCATTGTGTACATGAGTTCAGGTGCCTGAAGAGGCCAGTAGAGGGTGTTGGAATCCCATCCCTGGATCTGGAGGTACAGGTGGTTGTGACCTTCCTGATATGGGTGCTGGGAACAGAACTTGGGTCCTCAGTAAGAGAAGTCGATGCTCTTGAACACTGGGCCAGCTTTCCAAGTCCCTGCCTCCTTCATTATAGCTTTTCATGGATTACTTTCAGGGGGACCTCTTTGGTTAGATTGAAAAGTTCTTGAAGGCAGAGAACCTACCATCTTTTTGTTTTTCCTCATGGTCCTGCAGAGTCTAGACTCAAGCCGGTATAATAATTTTGTTAAGCCAGCATGACTTCTACTGGAGATTGTGCAAGTATTGGTTTTAGGTCACTGGGATAAAATAGATGAGCGGTGGGAAAGTATGCAGAACCCTGTAGGCCCTCAGCTTGTTTTGGTGAATCAAGTGCTTTTGGAACACAACCATCCCTAATTTCCTACTGTACCTTCTGCTGTAACAAGCAGAGTTGGCTAGATGCAACAAAAACTGTCTGGGCCTCAAAGATATAAGTAGCTCTTTGCACGGAAGGGTTGCTCATCCCTGGAACAGTCTCTTCCACTTTGCGTAGTGATGTTTTAAAAGCAAGTTATCCAAGTGCCTATTGACTAAATGAACATCCAATTAGTGCTTCAATTATTACATCTTTGTATTTTTCAGCTACCTGATTATGAGGTGCAATACAAAGACCTAACTTCATTATATTTGCACATAATTTTTTTTGCTTCTGCCATTTCCTAGGTAACCCATCTGCTCATCACTTGTGTGTATGCAACATTCACGCTATGGCCAGGTAGCAAAAGAGTCAATAATTCTTAACATGTGTAAAGCTTTTACTGTATAAAAACATTTGCTTGATATTTTAAAAGTTTATACTGTTTTTAGACACAGTCATTCTGAACTGTGTAGACTTCTATCACCTCTGTATAGACAAAGAAATAAGTAGTTATAACAAGTTGTAGAGCTTGTTCAAGATCACACAGTTAAAACAGTGGGGAAGAGAAATTTTCACCATTTTAGAGAGGTAAAAATGGCAGTTATTAAATGCATGTTGAAGGAGACTTGAGTGTTGATATGAGAACCTAAAATTCTTATGCATATTTTGCTCATGACTTATATTTTATTATGTCACTTTTTTAAATTATGTCATGGGGTTCAGACACATTATAAATATGAAGCCATTTAAATTTCAGGAGAACCTTAGAATGTAGTTATGATCATAATTAGTGTTTTGAGAATAAGGAACCCTGACATGAGTACCCAGTTTCCTCCTATCCACATGGTGAAGTGTTCCACACCTGGCTTCTTATACTTTTGTTGATTGCTTTCCACAGAAATGTAAGTACTATGAAAATGGGTATCCTGCTGAACTTCAGGGGGACAGAGAGCCTCCAAAAAATCACCGAATCAAGCAGTAACCATCAAAACATGTTTGACATTCCTCAGCACTCCTGAATATAAAATGGGGCATTTGACTTAGAGAAGTGTGTGCATGCTCATATGGTATAATCTTGTGGATGTGAGAATGGGTTTTATAATCTAGAAATGTTCTGAAATCTATACCATAAACACAGGATGGAAAAGTTATTGTTTATTAAAGGCTTAATTATGGACATTTTAGCCCATAAAATCAACTTACCTTTGCTTCCTGTCTCCTTGATTTTTAAAAGAATAGACATGAGTTATCTGTTTAAAAGTATCTAGAACACTTCTTAATCTAAATTCTACTTTGTTTGAGCTTGCATGTGCCAAATATTATAACATGGAATGTTAAGCTTTACCAGAAAAAAAATTATTGTGGATTCTTCAGCATAGGGTTGACTTCAGGCATGAAGTAAAGCATTTTTCTTCCAGACTTCCTGTGACTGGGCACAGAGGGTTCTCTTGGTTCTGTCTCCATCAATGAGTATTATGTTAGGAAAAGCACCACTCTGGGATTGTCACAGTTCCCTGGGGGCAAAAAAACAGGAGAAGTGAAAATATTTACATTTTCTCATTGGTCATTCCTTTACTCTGGGGCTTAAGTTTTCTCCAGAATCGAATGGTATTGTCTGTGTCCAAATGGTGGCTGCAATCAAGTCTCAAATCTCATGACTTTAGAAAAATCTTGGGGAGCATTAGTGAGGGAACACTGGCAGAGACAATTTATTTTAGACAACCTGTTAGGTTTTGTACCATTTGTGACTCACGACCTCTTGGGAGCCAAAACCAAAATCAGTTTTAAATGGTTGGCCTCACTTAAAATTGGGTTTGAAGAAGATGATTTACTGGGTCGCTGGCTAAGGACCAGCTTGAAAATCTCTTTGCTAACACTCTAGCAGCCTGCTCTGCCATGAGCAGTGCTGGGATGGGCCGAGGTGACAAATGGATAAGAGTTTCTGAAATGCTGAATATTTCACGTGACTTCAAAAACATCTAGATTTTATATTTTTTTTCCAAAAATGTTACCTACTGTTGAGGTCACAACCAGAAAATGAATGGTGAACACACTCACAAGTATGCAGATACCTATCGTCCTTTGCGTTTTTATGCCAACAGAGCTCTGACGAAGAGGAATCATGTAAAAAATGGCATCTTTAGTAAAAAAGGAATAAGGACTCTAAAGTTAGGTTCATTTTTTTCATTTTTATGCCCATATTTTTTATTTGATAAGCAAAAATATCCAAACTACTGCATTCAATAAACCATTTAAATCATAGCTAATTTTAGAATCAGTCCTAAAAAAACCTTAAAGCTCATGTATTAGTATGGGGCATGGAGTGTCACCAGAAAGTGAATGGCTCCTTCAATAGCTTTAAAAATATTATTAAAATTCACAACCCTAACTATAGCTCATCTGTTCAAGGACATTCTTTCCTTTAAGTAATGACATAACACATGATTGTACTTGTTTTTGTGCTCTCTTGTGGAACATTTATTTATCATTTGACCCAAGAGAATATTTGTGTCCAGAGGACTGATAGACAGGCTCATACCAATATTTCTGCATTTTATGCAGAACCACTAGTACAGTGAATCCAGAGTATGTGGAAGGCTTGGTACTTCATGGTAATAATTCATAGCGTTTTTTTGTTACTGAGCCAGTGGCTGATACAGGCTGCATGCTGATCAAGAGACAAAGAGATAGAAATTTGCCCAACACTTACGAATGGGAACCAGGAAACCTTAGTGGCAGATGACTGTGACATTGGATTTTGCTTTCTTCTTTTCTGAATGCAACCATTTGCATCCATTGTCTGGCTGCTTAATAATAGCTTTGTGAATTGTAAGTATCTGAGGAATCCTAGAACCTTCTGGACAAACAGATCCTAAAGTCTCTCTTGCTAGGCTCTCACAGAACCCTTGAGTTTCCTCTTCAGCATAAGAGTCACTCACAGAACCCTTGAGTTTCCTCTTCAGCATAAGAGTCACTCACTGCACAGCCTATACATTCCTTTCCAACCATGGGAGCTATATCAGCCAACTCGTAGCTAATACAAACTCTCTAAGTCTTGTTTTTGGGTATGCAGATATAATGGGTAAATCATCTTGTCTCATAAGCTGCTGTGAGGATAAAATTAAGTGTGGTGTGTAGGATAATGCAGAATACACTCTGATGTGAAGCCTTCTGGGAGGTACCAGGTTCCCGGCTCCCAGTGTGCTCAGTGGGGTGATTATTCACACCTACCTGTCCTTCCTTCGCATGCAGGTTATAGCACTCTACCTTAGTAGCATTAGGCTTGCCTGTGGGATGAATTATTCATTGCTGACCTGTATCACATCTGGGTAAAAGCTTCAAGAACCCATATTTGATCCCAAGATTTCTAGGTTATTTCTGTAGTGTCGAATTTACATCTAACACACTGGTGCTAGCAAGTGTTTTGAGGGTAACTACTAGACTAGATGTTAAAACCCACTGGCTGTTTGAGGAGTGGATTGTTGGCATGGATGTGTTAGGTTACAGGTGCTTTTTCTGTGGTGGTGAAGAATTTACATGCAACCCACTGATGTAACACTGCTGCTGTTGGCCTGGAGAATGATTACTCTGAGGACCACTCCTTCAAGACATTACAGGAGACCTTGAAGGTGGACATTAGCACACTCAAATGAGGTGATTCTCATTTTGATGTGTGTGGAAGGTTGTCTGTGGGTTAGCTTCTTGCTTGTGCATCCTAAAGTTACAATCCCTTTCCCTCACAAAAAGTCCAACTAGCCTTGCTATTCTGCTGTGAGAAAAATGAAGCCAGTGATTCCTGCTTCCTAGAGTAAGTGACCTAGTTTCTCCTCTGGGTACCAGATATCACATAGACCCATCACTGGAACCATTGCATATTTGGTTCAAGTTTGTAACCAATAATCAAAAGATGGATAATATAGTTATATGTATAAAATATATTTCAACAATATGAAAGTAGAGAATAGAGAAATACACAGAAGTTGGGAAATCATGATTGGAAACATGCAGAAAGAGAGAACTAAAGTATAAATATTCTACAACATAAGTAGTCTGGTCTGTTTAAAGTTGATAGCAATAGATATAGGGCTTGAAGTACAGTATCCAACATCACCAAGGCTACTCACAGAAGAAAAGAAAATGCTTACCCATTCCAAGAGTTGAAACAAGGGAGGATAAAGTCTCATAAAGTGATAAATTTTCACACCTTTACTCGTGTAGAGTTTGGAGAAATTGCATAATTAAAGGCATGGTAGGGCTTGAGAGATGGCTCAGGGGTTAAGAGCACTTGTTGCTCTTACAGAGGACTTGAGTTTGATTCCCAGTGCCCACACAGCAGCTCACAACCATATGTAACTTCAGTTCTAGGGGATGTGACACCCTCTTCTGGCCTCCATAAGAACTGTACACACATGGTACATAGACATGTAGATAAAACACCCATATACATGAAATAAAATTAAAAAAATATAAAGGCATGGTAATATGAACATGTTAGTAAGTGTTTTGGGGTAGCTACTGGACATAGAGGTGGGAATAGTAAAAGCCACTGACATTTTAGGAGTAGATTGTTGGCTCAGGTGTGAGAGAGATTGCAGGTATTTCATTATAAAATCTTTGCTGTCTTACAATTCAGGTTGACACATGACTGTACTGTTCTTCAAAAGGCCATCTACAATAAGACAAATTCTTGTTGCTATGGACAGTTAAACACTTATAGCTCACAGCTTAGTGTAAACTGCAAAATGAACACACAAGACTTTTAATAGAGGTAGAGGAATACTGGCAGAAAACATGCTGTACTGGTAATGGAGTCCCCACCTGCTAGCAGACACTCACCTGAGGTAACATTATAACCTGCTGGCTGGTCACTGACTGAGTGACTTCACTTGTCATTGAGATCTTTGGGTGTCTTTGGAGATTGCCAATAATAATACAAATAAATCAGAAGGATGAGGAATCATCTGGCCAGGACCTTCTAGAAGATGGAAACCAGGCTGCAACTGAGTGTCAACACTTAGATGTGTTGCTCTTACTGATGCCTTTGTTTTCTGTGTTTTGAGACCTGGTCTCTCTGAAGCCCAGGCTGGCTTTGAACTCATTATCTTCCTGTCTTCATTGTCCAAGTGCTGAGATCATTATTGGTATGTTTTATGGTGTCTGTCTCTGTGGTTGTTTAACAACAGAACTGCATACATACATCTTGGAGCCTGAGGTAATCTGCTGCTATAAACTGCCTGTGGTCTAAGGGACGTGTATACATGCTTAGTTGGTCTCACAGTCCCCAGCTCTCGGCGGGGGGGGGGGGGGGATACATCCAGTGCTTTCAAAGAGCTGCAGTGGCCTCAGAATTTATGTGTCTTTTACAGTGGAGTAGGTAGTAATTCTTCATTAAGATGTTGCACAAGAGGGTTAAAAACACTATTAAGATGATGACCTACATAAAATTACATCAAATTGTCCTTTGTTCAGTTGACTGTGTTTGCTATTACTTTTTTCTTATAACAATGCCTGGACAATGGAGAAAAAAAAGCCCAGTTTTCATTTCATATTCCATTTAGCTCTCAGTATTCCAAACTTAATGTTTTCTTTTGTTCAGTGGAAAGTAAATCTCCATATATGTAAAGAAATGTTGCTTTTAAGCTTGAAGGGGGAATAAAAAAACCCTCCAAGAGAGTCTGGAAAGGTTACATGGGGGCATTTTTGGTCTAGCAGAGTTTGTGGACAATGACAGGAAGACAGCATTGGTTATTGTTTAGAGTAGATTCATGGATGTCTTTACATAAGCCAATCTGTACATCTACAAAACCAATTAAAACCAGGCATTGATCCAAGGTCTCATTTGGTTCTAAAATTTTAGGGTTTGTCAAGAAAATAGAGTCTTTTGGTTCCAGGTACTTCGAGGAGACCCAGGTAGCCATACAGACATGGCCAAGTCCAAGCACCACACTGTACATAACCCGTCCTGAGAATGGTACAGAAATGGCACCAAGAAACCCCGGTCACAAAGATACAATTTTCTTTTTTTTTTTTAGGGGGGGGTTTTCGAGACAGGGTTTCTCTGTGTAGCTTTGCGCCTTTCCTGGGACTCACTTGGTAGCCCAGGCTGGCCTCGAACTCACAGAAATCCGCCTGCCTCTGCCTCCCGAGTGCTGGGATTAAAGGCATGCGCCACCACCGCCCGGCAAGATACGATTTTCTTAAGGAGGCCGACCCCGGGTTCCTGGGGAACATGTGCTTTGCCAAGAAGCAGAACAGGAAAGGCCTAAAGAAGGTGCAGGCAAATAATTAGAAGGCAGTGAATGCACATGCAGGGAGACTATTGAGTTCCTTGTGAAGCCTAAGGCAGTTAAGTCCAAAATGCACAAGGACCCCAATGGTAACCGTCTTGCTTTCATGGCTCACCCTAAGCCTGAGAAGCAGCTTCAAGGCTACATGGCCGAGGGTGGCAGGCTCTGCCAACCAAAGCCCAAGGTTCAAACCAAGGCAAAGGCCTCAGCTGCAGCTCAGGCTCTCAAGGTGCCCAGGTCCCTGTGAAGGCCCCATAGAAAAGGCTTCTGTCCGCCAACGTGAAGACAGATGGACAGATGTGATACACCTACACCCTATTTGCAGGTGGTTGATGCCCTGCGCTGTTTGTACAAATAAACTTGAGGCAAGATCTGTTTAAAAAAGAGAAAAGAGACAGTTGTAATGAAGATGACTCTGAACAAACTGCTGCTGCTGATCAGTGCAGGCTGCAGAAATGGGCCTTGCCTTGCCTTGTGTCTCTCTGTGAACTCAGAGGTCAAGTGTGGCCACGACGCATCACTGATAGAACTCTCCAGCTATCATCAAAGCTCACAGCAAATTTGGATAGTGCTGAATTGGCATAGATTTAGAATCCTGGGGACATTTAGTAACCTGTGGGGTCATTTTGTTAAGTACTTCTAGTACTGCCATATTTACCTTGATACTAGGGGAAAGAGGGAAGTTACATCTAGTCCTCTCTGCATTTTAAAGGTCACAGAGATCAAAGCAAGTTCAGCCATATTACCAGCATGGAAAGTACCACCCATTCCACTGGAGTGGCTGGGACTGAATGAATCCAATGGCAGACAGCAGAGTGTGGCTTTCAAGAGTCTGTGGAAGAGAACACTGAACACAGGAAGACATGCCTGGGACCGTTATTACTGCGCCCCTGTGTTCCTACATCTTTGGTCATCACCTTATTCATGCCAATTCCACAGCAAAGTCTTCCCTACCTCCTCCCTTCTCTCTCTTCTTAATATGCAGTTCCCTTGCCTTATTTCATTCCCTGGGAAAGAATGAGTATATGTAACCTCCAGAATAAGGCATCTAAATTCAACCATTCATTTGCTCCTCTGACCTTTATTTCATTAAAAAACAAATGATTTGGGATGAATAAAAACTTCCCACAGTGATTTGTTTTTAGAAAACACTCATAACAGCTGTATGAGAGAGATGATTCACAATAGCAAATACAAGTTATGAATCAACAAGCCAGAAGGTGACTTTCAGCCAAAGAAGACCAGAAATTAGGTTTGCCCTGACACAGTGAAAATGCCATCCAAATGTGCAGTGGCATTTGTACACGTCGTAAAGGTGGTTGTCCTGCGTCTAAGCCCTGCAAAGGTTAGATCTCAGATGTCATCGTCAAGATTAAGAGAATTAGTAGTGACAACACACAGGCTGGGTTTAAAGGAACTCAGTTTAGAGTTGAGAAAATTGAGATTTGAGAAAAGATTACAGGGAGAGGGCATGCAATTATCAGGATGAAATCTGCTGTGAACAAATGTGTACATATGCGAGTACTATGTAACAGTGGTCCATATGTAGGGCTGTAGTGTGACATTGTGCATTGTGACAGATTACTTAGGACTGCGGTGTAGGCTGTAGTGTGACACTGGCCATATGTAATGCTGTAGTGTGGACTGTAGTGTGATAGTGGTTTGTATGTGGGACACTGATGTAGACTGCACTGTGACCATAGCCTATGTAAAGGGCTGTGGTGTGGACCGCAGTGTGACAATGGTCTATATGTATGGCCGAGGCATGGATTGCCATGCAACTGTGGCCTGTATGCAGGGCTGTGGTTTAGACTGCAATGTAGCAGTGATATGGACTACCTTCTGACAGTAGTCTTTATTGGACTGTGGTACAGACTTCAGTGTGAAAGTAGCACATATGTCGAGATATGGTGTAGTCTGATGTGTGACAGTGGTTTAAATGCAGAACTGTGGTATGGACTGTAATTTGACAGTAGTCTCTATCTGTGCCTGTGGTATGGATCACACTGCTGTGACAGTGGTCTGTATGCTATGATGTGAAATGGACATCACTGTGACATTGGTCCATATGTAGGGATGTGGTATGGACCACAAGTGTGAGAGTGGTTCATACGTCAGGCTATGATGTGGACTAGAGTGTGCCAGTGGTCTATATTTGGACTGTGATGTGGATCACAGTGTGGCAGTGGTCTATATGTAGAGCTATGGTGTAGAACGCAGTGTGACATCAGTTTGAATGCATAGCTATGGTGTGAACCACAGTGTGACAGTGGTCTATATGTAAGACTGTGGGGTGAACTTCAGCGTGACGCCACTGTCTACCTGTAGTGCTCTGGTTTGACCTGCAGTGTGACATTCATCTAATGTGTGGGGCTGAAGTACACACGTACCACCAAAAGTGTATACAGCTAACCAGGAAAGGTCTTAGGGGTTGCTCTGTGTTCGTATCATTGCTTCAGTTGTGTGCAAGCACTTTAGTAAAAACTGATACAAATGAGCTGAGTGTATCATGAAATGCATTGGCAATTAGGGTTGAAACTGTCCCCAAACCCTTTTTAATGAATGGCGAGCAGAATTTGATGTCTTAGCTCACCTGATGTCAAGGCTCATGCTGTCCTCAAAGTACTGTGTTGACAAAGGGTGGACGTAGATGAAAGAGGCAGAATCAAGAGGCTGGGAATAGAGCCACATATTATTGTCCACTGATTTTCATTAACGTTGACAAAGCGATTCCACGTGGAGAGTATTACTTTACCCATTTGGGGTAAAAACCAATATCAACTTCTGCCTTATTCAGGGTACAAGTAATAAGCCCAAATTAACTATTGACAGAAATGTAAAAGCGAAATTAAAGTCCTGTAGAAGTGAGCAAGAGCTTCTCCTCACTCTTTGGTAAGCTGGTATTGGAGGCTGGGATACTGGGATGAGTTGGGGGAAGGAAAGGTGGGGGAAATCTTTGTGATCCACTGGGGATATGGTCAGAGAAGAAATGTGGGGTTGCAGCAGGTTTTCTGCTACAGAGCTGGGGATGGGACTGGGGATTGGATCTGGAGGAGCAGAAAGAGAGGAAACCTCGTTAGGATCGCCGTTGTCTATTTTAGGAAGTTTCCACTGCACTAGGTTTCCATATCATCCTTTAAATGCCCCTCATTTCCCACAGTCTCTCCTGGCTTTCCCTCCCTTAACCCTATATCCTCACTCTCCACCCACATATCCCCTCCCCCATCCTCTTGTTTCAATCCCCCCACCATTCCACCTGTAAGAGCTATTAATTCTATTGTAGTTTACTATTATTATTATTATTATTATTATTATTATTATTATTATTATTATTATTATTATTATTTTAGTTTTTGGGTCAGGATTTCTCTATGTAGCTCTGGCTGTTCCGGAACTCACTCTGTAGACCAGGCTGGCCTCAAACTCACAGAGATCCTCCTACATCTGCCTCCCAAGTGCTGGGATTAAAGGTGTGTGCCACTGTCTCCTGGCGGTAAAATCTATTCTGTTTCCCCCTCCCAGGGAGATCCATGTGTCCCACCCATTCCCTTTCTCTATACTTAACCTCTCTCAGTCTGTGGATTGTAGGCTGGTTATCATTTATTTACTGTATGTGACTAATAATATTCACATGTAAGTGAGTAGATTTGTTGAGCATTTTTTAAGTAGGACAAAGTTACAAACTGAAAGAGAAAGCAGTGTGAATCAGGAATAATAGCAACTACCAACTTCTGTTCTAAGATGTGAAAGACACAAGTCACAACTTGGGGACAACTTTTTGAGTGTGTATACTTGTAAAAGGAGTTGTACGCAAAACACTCAAGGTTTATTTAAACTTTAGTGATTTGAAGTAAGAAGGACATGGAACTAAAATTGAGGGCCAAGATTTAACCAGCCACCTCATAAAAAGAGCTATATATTTAGTCAATATATAAAAAAATAATTAGCCCAAGGGTCTATGCAGATTTAAACAGCAGTAGATGTTTGCTGTTCAAGCAATGGAAAGTTGGGGCTTGAAGAAATGGCTCAGTGGTTAAGACCACTGGCTACTCTTGCAGTGGACCCAGGTCCGATCCCCAGTATCTACACAGTGGCTCACATCATCTGTAATTAAAGTTCCGGGGGATCTGATGCTCTTTCCTGGCCTCCATGGGCACCAGGCACACAGATGGTACAAGCAAACACTCATGCACATAAAATAAAATTTAAAACATAAGGGAAAGTGCTATCGGTGGTTACCGTATAGGAAGATTTTAGGGATGGTCTATATTTTCACAGAAGTTGTTCTAAGTTAAAAAGAATTGTCAGTAGTCATTGAATGGTATACTTAAGATGAGAGCATTTGGGTATATAGATTGGGTAGGTTATTCCTATTTAAGATGGGTTTTAGAAACAAGCTTATCAATTATATACGGGAAAAGGAGTTTTTTCTCTTTCTTTTTGCTTTTGTTTTTGAGACAGGGTGTCCTGTAAGCCAGGTTGAACTTGAACTTGCTCTGTAGTCAAGGATTCATCTCTTTACCTCCTGCCACCTGTGGTTGCTGCTGAGGCAGGGACTCATGTAGCCCAGGCTGGTCTCAAAATCTCAATATAGCTAAGGATAATCTTTAATGTCAGATCTCCCCACCTCTACCTCCAAAGTGCTTGGGTTACAGGTGTGCACCTCCTCCAGACTTGGTTTATGTTGTGGCTAAAATGGAACCCAGAGAAGGCACTATACCAACTGAGCTACCCCTATAGACCATGTGTATGGTTTTCCTTAAGGTGTTAAGGTTATCTCAGTCTAGTCTTAAGTCTAGAGCTGGAAAAACATCCAGAAGTAGGGCTTTGGTGGTTGGTCAAAAAGGAAGTGATGAAAGCTGAGTATAATATAGTCAAGTTGGAGGATATACTATGATAAATATTTTCTGACTTGGAACTTCTCAGACAATGGTACAGGCAATTTACAGAGAATTTGAGATGTCTAGAAATGGAGGTTGTTATCAAAAAAGTTGGATTAAATCTGGATGTAATACCAGTCAACACATTTGCTCCATCTGTTATCATGGGCAACTTGTGACAAACTACAGATTTTAGAGCTTTTTGCCTAATGATTTCAGATCTCAGGCAAGGATTTTTCTAAACAATTTTCTGGTGATTCTGATGAGCAGCCAGGCTTGGGAAACATTTTGTGGATGATCACAGAGCGTAAGAAACATTTCTGAGGTGAGGTAATAGGATGAAGGATGGAGAGATGGCTACACAAGATGAAGCCTATCCAATGAGACCAACCTATTTCTGAGTTAAACTTCACTAGTGGAGACTTTACAAAACTCTATGAAAAGAGACCAAGTCTCCTAGGTTGTATCATTCTCTTACTTCATTGCCGGGATGCTCCTCAGATTACATCCACATCACATGAGATAGTGAGAGGTGACACCCTCTCAGGTGGGTTTAAGAAACGGTCAGTGTATTAAATCACCAATGCCCAGAGTCTCATCTGAGTTCATTTAAAACACAGAAGACCAGTGTGTCAAATACATTTTCACTGACAAAAAAAATCCAGATTAAAAAGTAATAACACAGTGTTCATAGATCTGAAAAAAATCTATTTTGAAAAAACTTACATCATTAAAATTTATCAGGAACAATTATATGATATCAAACACTCTGATAGGCTAAACACAAATCTAAGATCATGCCACATTTGAGATGAAAAAAAAAATCTGATAAGATCAATGTACTTGATGATCTCAATCTTCATGGAAAGGTAAATTAGGTAAGAGGCCAGTAGGTAGCTGTTGCTAACAGACACAACCTGCTTATAAACCTCAGTCGAGTAAAGGCAGCACCAAACCCCTTGAATATAATTGACTTTCTATCATTGTGGCATGGAGGCTAAAATGTCCTTAACATCAGGAAATGTATTTTGAAGAAGACTAAACTATTTTATCTATAATTTAAGAACTCTCCCTCTCTGTACTCTATGCCTTAAATCTCAAACTCCAAAGTTTTAGAAGTTCTTTAAGTGCTGAAATTTGGTTTTAAATATATTTCCATAAAATCACCAAGGCCTGGGGCTACTTGTTAAAGGATTTTGTCAGAGTTAATTTTGGCTTTTGCTCTAGAAAATCAAATGCTCATTATCTTTGGAACAGGTAACATTCTGGGGCTCCAAAATACAGAGAAATAGAAAGCCTGACCTGGATGGGAAGTTGTTTTTTTTTTTTTTTAATAGTTGTCAATTTTGAATCCTGTATTGGCTTTCTCTAGTAAGACTAGTGGGGCAGATAGTAGCCTCCACTTTACTCACTGAAGAGGAGACTAGCTTCCCGTCTTAGTTAGGCTTTCTATTGCTGTAAAGAGGCATCATGACCACAGCAACTTTTACAAAGAAAACATTTATTTGGGTGGCTTACAGTTCAGAGGTTCAGTCCATTTTTATCATGGTGGGACATGGCAGCAAGCAGGCAGACATGGTGCTGGTGAAGGAGCTAAGAATTCTACATCTTTGATCCACAGGCAACAAGAAGTGAACTCAGACACTGGGTATGACTTGAGCAAATATAAGACCTCAAAGCCCTCCCCCACAGTGACATACTTCTTTCAACAAGGCCGTACCTATTCCAACAAAGCCACACTTCCTAATAGTACCATTCCTAATGATCTTATGGGGGGGGCAATTCCATTTAAATTACCACATTCCACTCCCTGGCCCCCATAAGCCTGTAACCACATCATAATGCAAAATGCATTTAGTCCAACTTCAAAATTCCCCGTAGTCTATCACAGTCTCAACAATAGTTTAAAGTCCAAAATTCAAAGTCTCTTCTGAGAGTCATAAAATCTCTTAACTGTAATCCCTTATAAAATCAAAATAAAAAGCAGATAATATACTTCCAGCATATAAAGGCACAGGATATATACATCACCATTCCAAAATGTAGTGAAGGGAGCATAGTAAAAGAAATACTGGACCAAAGCAAGACCAAAAACCAGCTGGACAAACTCCAAACTCTGCATCTCCATGACTGATATCAAAAAACTCTTCAGATCTCCAACTCTGTTCAGCTTTTTGACTGCAACATACTTCTTTTTTGTGTGTGTGGTTCCACTCCCTGTTAGCAGCTTCCCTTGACAGGTATCCCACATCTCTAGCATCTCCAACATCTTGGGGTCCCCAAGGCAATCCAGGCTTCAACTGCACAACCTCCCATAATGGTCTTCCTAGGCCTCCATTCAGGGACACCCCTGTTACATGCCTGGCCCCGGGGGCTTTCCTTGGTTGCAGAGGCAAATTCTATAGCCCCTTTCTTCAATCATTAAATCCAGAACCACATGGCTCAAGCTACCAAGTTCTACTGCTTACAGGGGCTGGAACATGGCCCCCTCATTCAATTACATCTTTACCAATTTTATGTTTTCAGTGGTTTCCTTCACTACCTTAGCTTGGCTGTCCTGAAACCAAAACCAGATCTGTAGACCAGGCTGACCTCAAATTCAGAGATCCACTAGTCTCTGCCTTCCAAGTATTAGGATTAAAGGTATGCATCTCCACACTCTGCTTTAAGCTTTTTTTTTTTTTTTAAATTCATTTCACAACTTGGAAAATTAGCTTGGTGAGATCTTGCCCTGAGGTCACAACTCCCTTTGTTCCATTTCTTAATCTGTTTATCTCCTTGAACATAAAACTTAGCTCCATTTCACTTCCTGGTGCTCCTTTTCTCCTCAAATTATACATTTTGTATTTTTTCTTTCTCAGCTTGCTCTTTTTCATTATAAATCTGTATAAGAGTGACTAGTAATAGCTATACAACAGAGTCAATACTAGGCTGTTTTGAAATTTCCTTTGCCAAAAGTATTAATCCAAATCTTTTCACTTTAGCCTGAGGCAGACTCTTCAGACAAGGGCAAAAAGCAGCCACATTCTTCACCAAAATATCACAAGAATCATCTCTAGGCAACACATTAATATTCTTCTCCTTCAAAACCTCTTGATCCAGGCCCTCATAGTTCAAATAATTCTCAGCATCACTGTCTTCCATGCTCCTACTAGTATGGGCCATTAAATAGCACTTAAAGCATTCCAATGCTTTCTTAACACCAAACTCCCAAAGTCTGAATTACTCTTAACAAATCATGGTCAGGACTATCACAATAATACCCCCATCCCTGGTACCAACTTCTGTCTTAGTTAAGATTTTTATTGCTGTGAAGAGATATCATGACCATGGCAACGCTTATAAAGGAAAACATTTAATTGTTTCATTTCATTATCATCATGGTGGGACATGGTGGCATGGTGGCAGGCAGATAGGGTGCTGGAGAAGGAGCTGAGAATTCTACGTCTTTGATCTGCAGGCAACAGGAAGTGAACTGAGACACTGGGCATAGCTTGAGCATATATGAGACCTTAAGGTTCACCTGTACAGTGACATACTTCTTCCAACAAGGCCATTGTTGTAGAATATTATTTTAAGATGTGTTACTTTTGTTTATGTTGCATTTGTTTAACTCTGTAAAGCTATGTTACTGTGCCTGCCTACAACACCTGATGGTCTAATAAAGAACTGAATGGCCAATAGCAAGGCCAGAGAAAGGATAGGCAGGGCTGGCAAGCAGAAAGAATATGTAGAAGGAGAAATCTGGGAGTAGAAGAAAATGGAAGAAAGGGAAGAAGCCAGAGAAGGAGGAGGACTCTAGAGGCCAGTCAACCAGCTACATAGCAAGCCATTGAGTAAGAGTAAGATTACAGAAGTAAGAAAAAGAAAAAGCCCAGCGGCAAAAGGTAGACAGGATAATTTAAGCTTAGGAAAGCTGGCTAGCAACAAGCCAAGATAAGGCCAGGCATTTATAAGTAATAATAAGTCTCTCAGTGTGTGATTTAATTGGGAGCTAGGTGGCAGGCTTCCCAAAAGAGCAGAAACAAACAACAGCCATACCTACTTCAACAATGCCACACCTCCCAATAGTGCCACTTCCCATGAGCTTATGCGGGCCAGTTACATTCAAGCTAGCACATCTTCTAATAGTGCTGTCTGTCCTGTTGCTGAGAAGCTTCAAGAAACCCAAGATGGTTCTAATAGGGAGCCTTTCCTTGAATGCCACCGGATGGCCTACATTTGTGAGGAACCACTATGGTGATATTTTGAACAAATAAAATGTGCCTAGAAGATCAGAAAAGCGGAGCAAGCCACAGTCACCACCTCTTACCTCACCAACTCCTCAGCCTGAAAGAGCCAGAGTTCTTGTTTCCTCCCACCTTATATTCCTTTCTCTGCCTACCCATATCACTTTCTGTTTTAATCTTCCTAGTGCTAGGATTAAAGGTGTGTGCCACCACTGCCTGGCCTTTATGTTTAATCTAGTGGCTTGTTCTGTCCTCTGATCTTCAGACAAATTTTATTTCTTAGAATACAGACAATATATCACCACAAACCACAGTTCTGGATGTTATCCCATGAATATCCCAGAAAGCATTGCGTTTCCTACATGCTCCTATTGCTTCAGCTTCCATCTTCCCATTCCTTTTACTCTATTCGTCCCTCTCATCTGCAAAATCAGATTCTAACTGCTCATCCTGACCAGGGTCCCTGTCATCTGCTGCTGCTCACTTTCTTCAGTCTTATTCCCCATCACTGCTGGATTTCTCTTTGAGGCACCAACCACACTGCCCAGAGCTTGCCAAACTCAGCATGCTCTTTTCCAGTGGCATGTTCTCCTATCTAGGCTTCAGCTATCACTTGCTCTGAAAGTTCCTCTTAATCCAAATAGAGAAGGAAGATGTCCCTTTTGCCATCTGAAGATACTTCTGTCTGAGGTAGATTTCGACATTGCTTTTCATGATATTATACACTCTGACTTCACTATTCTCATGGCCTTGGTTATCATTGCATTAAGCACACAGTAGATGTGTAATAGGTGTCTGCTGGGTGTGTGGATTCATCTCTTACACCAAATATTAGAACAGAACTGAATGCACAGGTCTTCTGGTAATCCCAACATGTCCTGCTGTGCTGGTTAATTTTATATTAACTAGACATAGTCTAGAGTCACCTGAGAGGAGGGAACCCCAATTGAGAAAATGCCTTTTTAAGATTGGGCTGTAGGCGAGACTGTAGAGCTTTTTCTTAGTGATTGATGTAGGACAGACAGAACATTGAGGGTGGAATCATCTCTGGGCTAGTGGTCCTGCGTTTTATGAGAAAGCAAGCTGAGCAAGCTATGATGAGCAAGCCAGTAAGCAACACCCCTCCATGGCCTCTGCATCAGCCCCTATCTCCAGGTTCTGGCCCTGTTTGAGTTCCTGTCTTGACTTCCTTTAGTGATGGATTATGAATGTGGAAGCATAAGCTACACAAAAAAAAACCCCTTCTCTCCCTAACTTACTTTTGGTCATGATGTATAATCATAGCAGTAGTAACCCAAACTAGAACACCATAGTGGAGTATTCCTGTGACAGACTTGGCCATGGGAGGACTGTGGAAGGACTTTGGACTTTGGGGCTAGCTCAGTAGGCTGTTTTGTAGGAACCTGAAAGATAAGAATGTTGAGAGCAGTGCAAAGGATAGAGGCCTGTCTTGTGAAGTTTCAGAGGGAAGCAAAGACTCTACATTTGAGTTAAGAATCTGTGATACCTGGTCAATTGGGGCTGAAGAATCTACTGTGTTTAACAAGAGACCAGAACCAATGAAGAACCTTTGCTTTATTGAGACAATTGATGCTGGTCAGCTGCAGCTAAGAAATTAGTGGTAATTAAGAAGAGACCAGCATCACTGAGGTGAAATCTTCTGGGAGTGTTTCCTCAGAGTCAGCACACAGAGCATATTCCAGAGATGGTCAAGGTTGTACCCTGCTCTGGCAGCTGGATTTGGTCACATGTAAGAATCTCCCAGGTAGTGCTGGTTTTGAAGGCATTAAGGGGTCATGGAGAGCAGCTGGGACTTGGCACTGTGAGAAGCCAGGAGGGACCATTGGTGGAGGTGCAGCCTTAATACAGCTACAGGCCAGGATTAAAAGTGGCATGCAGAAAAGCTGTGGCTTGGCACCAAAAAGAGAGCCCAGGAAAAGTGAAAGGTGAAAGCATAGTTTAGTTGCATGCAGCAAGAGACCCCAGTGTTGTGGAGATGCCCGTACCATGGATGGTCATGAGCAGCAGCTGCAGTGTTGGAGTGAGGCCTGCCCGAATTTAGAGGATAAATTGCGTGTGCTGTAGAAGGTGGAGCTGGAGAGGTGACCCAAGCCCCTGGGAGGAGCCCAGAAGATCCAGAGGTAATCCCAGTTATTGGGCATGGAGTTATTTACACTTTTGGAGTTTGGTTTTGCTTTGTGCAGATTGTGACTGTGCCCTGTTTTTTCCCTCTTGGAAGTACTAAAGTACTTAATTTATTTTTGACTTGACAGGAGTCTTTGAATTTTGAAAGACATTGGATTTGGAAAGACTGGCTATTTTAAAGAGACTGAATTTCCAGATGTTTGAATTTTTAAAAACTGGGGGAATTTCAAAATTTGGAATATTTTTATATTGTGATGTTCCTTTTTTAAAAAACATCCCGGCTTCTATTTATGAAGTGATTTAATTCAATAATTTAATTTGTTACTACATGAGAAGTACATTTGCTTCCCAGTATTGGGTGGCAATGAGGTATAAGTGGAGTTCCTGCTCCTCACTTCCCTCTAATAGAAAGCAATTCAGAGACTCAGCAGCAAACATCTTCTGTAAACCCAGCTTCAGAAAAAAAAATGAGAATGTACATAAGTCCTGCTAGAGGCATTCCTTTCCCATCACCAATACTGTGCTCTAATAACCAGGGAAGACCAGGTGTTCCATCACTGAGCAGCAGGCTGTCAATGGAGATGAACAGTATCCTCACTGATGCCATCAGAATGAGTTTTTACCTACTATTTTTATATCCAAATGTGTGTAGTTGGAGTTTCCTCCAGTCCCACCCAGGCCTGCAGCCACTCAGACCCAAGTAAACACACAGATACTTATATTACTTATAAACTGTATGGCCGTGGCAGGCTTCTTGCTATCTAGTTCTTATACTTAAATTAACCCATTTCTATTAATCTATAAGTTGCCACATGGCTTGTGGTTTACCGATACTTTTACATCTTGCTTCCTCTGCGTCTGGCTGGAGTCTCCTGACTCAGCCTTCCTGTTCCCAGAATTCTCTTCCCTCTTTGTCCTGCCTATACTTCCTGCCTGGCTACTGGCCAATCAGCACTTTATTTATTAACCAATCAGAGCAACACATTCACAGCATACAGAGCAATATCCACAGCACTTCCCCTTTTCTTTTTTTTCAAAAAGGAAGGTTTTAACTTTAACATAGTAAAATTACATATAACAAAACAATTATCAAGCAAGAATTATAGTTACAATATCTAGTCTGTTTGTATTTGGCAAAACTAAAGAAGATATCCTATCTATCCTATATTTGTGAGTCCAAGGTTTCATATCTAACTTATCTTTTATCATAACTAAGGAACTTTTTCTTTTGTTTTGTTTTTTGAGACAGGGTTTCTCTGTGTAGCTTTGCGCCTTTCCTGGAACTCACTTGGTAGCCCAGGCTGGCCTCAAGCTCACAGAGATCCGCCTGGCTCTGCCTCCCGAGTGCTGGGATTAAAGGCGTGCACCACCACCGCCCGGCTCAACTAAGGAACTTTTAAAGAGCAACATATTCACACCATACAGAGTGATATCAACAACAAATGTGTGCATATAAGACATTTGCTCAGATATTAATGTTAAGAATTGAAAATGTGAGCTGGGTGTTGGTGGCCTTTAATCCCAGCACTGGAGAGTCAGAGACAAGTGGATCTCTGTGAGTTTGAGGCCAGCCTGGTCTACAAAGAGAGTTCCAGGACAGTAGGGATACACAGAGAAACCCTGTCTCAAAAATCAAAAAAAAAAAAGAAAGGAAGGAAGGAAGAAAATATTGAAAATGCACAGAAACATCCACAAATAGCCTGTCTGTGTACTGAAGCCCTACAAATATTTTCCATACTTGAAGATGAACCCTATATACCTATCAAAAACATATCATAATATACTCTTAAGGAGAACTCCAGAACTGAGATAGACTCTGACTCTAGTTTTGGAATTCTTCTTTCAAGTTCACTTTGGCTATTGTGTCGATACTGCCAAGCAAACTTCTATTTCAGAGCATCTGCTGTGAGGGCAGCAGGGTCAGTAGCATCGACTGGCTCAGGCTTTATGTCTTCCTCTGATCTCTTGACTGACCATAGCTTTACACTGTTCCTATCTCAAGGATATTTGGCATGTCAGGCTTCTTTGGGAGGCTCTTAGCCAAAGTTTTTCCAGCACTGAGTTTTTGCTCTCTTCCCTCTTTAATCAGATCAAGAGCAGACATACTTTGGTGGAGCTGCAAAGGAGGGGGATGGGAGGGAGGTGGTGATGTGAGAGACAGAGGTGGAAGAATCTAAGTGACCTCTGCTGGGCCTCTGTTGCTCCTGCAGGGTTGCAACCTTGGCAATCTGAGGTCTAAGGGCAGCAAGCTCATTCTGTAGTGTGGAGATCTTCTGCAAAGCCTCCTCAATGGCCAGAGTCATTTTTGGAGGAGGCTCATCTTGAGGCAAGTTTGGGAAGGAAATGTGCCTGCTTGGGGCCTTCTCAAAGCAAGGAAGGCCATCCTCAAGGATAGGCTCAGACCTGACCTCTGGCCTGAGTCTATTGAACATGCTCTTTCTTCTGTGACTACCCATCTAACATTAGCAAAAGATGCCACCACATTCTCTGCTGGGTGGATGAGACTCCATTCTGTTGCATGGCTGGTAGGCTGAAACTGAATTCTTGAACACTGAATCAGAGATAATTTGGTACCAATTTTCCTTATAACACTTTGAGATGAAGAGGTAAACCACATGGTTTTCCAGAGCAAAGTACTGACTGCATGCTAACCCCAACTTGCTGAAATACCTACTATCCTCCTCAAGTATTTAATCCAGCCCAGCATTTTGAGTTTTCCCAACTTGCATTTCAAGTACTCCAGGCACCCATAGAGCACATAATCCATAGAGCACACTCTGCTGCCATAATGTTCCTATTAATATGAAATCTTGGGGATGAATAATAAAGGAAGGTATGGCTTAAGTGATATATTTCTGTGTCAAGTTGACAAGAGGTCAGTTGTGCTGGCTAGTTTTATGTCATCTTGACATATGGTAAAGTCATGGCACAGGAGGGAGCATCAATTGAGAAAATGATCTAGTTATAGGCAGGCCTGTGCTGTGGGATGTATGGCAAATGTGTTGCTGATTAATCAATAAAACACTGATTGGCCGTTGGCTAGGCAGGAAGTATAGGCGGGGCAAGGAGGAGAATAAAGCTACAAATGGCGTCCAACGTGGTGGCAAGAGTTTCCACCTAAAAACTGAGAACCAAGATTCTAAAACGGAGCTAAAAACAGTTCCTAATTGTCTCTCTCAAATGAGCAGCAGCTGCCGGTTTGAGCTACTTGTGGGTTCCTGGCGTGTGTGCTCGACCTGCAGTATGGCAGGAATGAGGCCTCTGCAAGTGGCACATTAAGCTGCATGGTGGAATTAGACTTTGCTGTACAAAACAAAAAAAAAAGAGAGGTTTCTGGACTACACGCTGCTTGGATAAAAGCATAGACCCACGATAGCTCCCAGAGCTGATGGTAAAGTACCACGGCCATGTGGGAAAGCTGAAGTGGGTGGAGTCAGCAGCCACAGCTGCTGCAGTTTAAAGCAATAGATTCACAATAAGACAGATTCAGATGTAATAGTTTACAATGTGTGTAAAAATGTATGTAGGCTTGAGAGAGAAAAAGGAATATATACAGTTATATAAACAAATACATAGATAAAAAAAATAAAGTCTTTAAAGAGACAGTAAAGTTAATATAAAAAATAAGCCATGTGAAGATGAATATTACACAGAGAATCTGGATTGTGTTGTCTTTGGGATTTTTTACTGCAGAAAAACATTTGATTGTAAAAGCTGTTGAGTTATGCCAAAATGTATATATTTAAAGATACCTTGACTTCAAAATTTGGATATAAGGATATGTTGCTTTGAAAAAGAGTCTCTTTTGTTTCCACAGAAAGCCAGAGGCTATGGATTTGTTCAAGATTAAGATACATCAGGTTTGACCAGCCAAGACCCCCTGAAAGGTCTCCGATGACACCATGGCCCAGATGATCCAACATCCAGAACGATTTGAAGGCAACTGACTAAGACGATACACCCTCATGGACTATTCCATAATTCTAAAATTTTGTTTGTATCCCCATAAGATACAGCGCCCCCCTCCAGCAGGAAGTAGTAAGAGAAGCTACGCCCAAATTCCCAAATTATATGTAATTTTACTTTGTTAAGGTTAAAACCTTCCTTTTTGAAAAAAAAAAGGGGGAAGTGCTGTGGGATGTATGGCAAATGTGTTGCTGATTAATCAATAAAACACTGATTGGCCATTGGCTAGGCAGGAAGTATAGGCGGGGCAAGGAGGAGAATAAAGCTGGGAAGTGGAAGGCTGAGTCAGAGAGACACTGCCAGCTGCCATGATGAGAAACAGCATGTGAAGATGCCGGTAAGCCACGAGCCATGTGGCAAGGTATAGATTAATGGAAATGGATTAATTTAAGCTATAAGAACAGTTAGCAAGAAGCCTGCCATGGCCATACAGTTTGGGTCTGAGGCTGTAGGACTGGCAGGTGAGAGAGATTTATCCTGACTGTGGGCCAGGCAGGAAAACTCCAGCTACAGGCCTTTATGACATTTCTTAATTAGTGATTGATGGGGAAGGGCCCTGCCCATTCCAAGCCATGGAAGGGAAGCCAGTAAGCAGTACCTTTCCATGGCCTCTGCATCAGTTCATGTCTCCAGGTCCCAGCCCTGCTTGAGTTTCTGCCAGGACTTCTGTCAGTGATAGACTATTATTCAGAAGTATAAACTAAAAAAAGCTTTTCTTTCCCAATTTGCTTTCATTCATAGTGTTCATCATAGCAATTGTAACCCTAACTAGGACACATGCATATGGGAATGAATACAATTTGAAATAGAATGATCTTTGGAGCAGGAAGTTTCTCCTGTCCCACCCAGCCCTGAGGTCCTGCAGCCGCTTATAAAATAATCACTCAGAGTCTTATATTAATTACAAACTGTACGGCCAATAGCTTCAGTTTCTTGCTCGCTAGCCCTATCATCTTAAATCAACCCATTTCTATTAATCTATGTTTTGCCACATGGCTGTGGCATTACCAGTCTGCTGGCTTGTTGCTCCTTGGGTGGCAGGCTGGCATCTCGCCCTCCTCTCCTTTCTTCTCTCTTTATATCTGCTTGGATTTCCCACCTGCCTCTAAGCTGCCTTGCCATAGGCCAATGCAGCTTTATTTATCAACCAATCAGAGCAACACATATTCACAGCATACAGAAAGACATCCCCCAGCAGATCTCTTCAACTCTTAAGGCTTATTATTTTTTATTATAATTATTTTTTTTGTCCCTTAGGCTGTGAGCCAGAGCTGAGCTGGGTCATATGCCTCTGACTCACAAGTTTAGGCTTGTTGTTTGGAACTTGATGCCTTCTTGGCATCCTCATCTCTACTGTGTCTTTGTTCCTCCATATTTCTTGTTCTTTGACATATTTCTGATCTTTGTTCTTATGGTATCAGATGCTAGCTTTTTTCTGTTATGATTTTAACTCTGATCCCATTAGTTCTGTCTCCTTATGCTATCTATATTCCAGAATGATGATTTCCTCTCATTCTGGGTAGATATCACTTCTTCATAGGCAAAGTTCAGCACAAAAATCATAACAGATGCATAGACTCTAACCGGTAAGCTGGGATAGGATGCTGGAGCAGTAACCAGGAGTGGATGAGGGCTGCGGAATCAGGTACCCACAGTGAAAGGACAGCACAGCTACTAGGCAAAGCAGAACAGGCAGATCAAATCCAGGGTGTGTACAGGTCCCCTGATCAGAGTCTCTACCAGGAGAAAAGTCAAAAAGGAAGATGCAGCTGGAGCTGGAATAACATTAAGGTGAGAAGCTCACAGTGTGGTGGCCCAGGTCAAGTATACAACTGGTCCCTTTGGTGTGGTGGGTACTTTACTCTTCATTGCTGGCAGAGTGATGAACAAGGTAGGATAGAGCTATCAAGTTGGGGGAAGACAATAAATGTAACCCTTTGTAATAATAGTCATGATGGAGAATTACAGGAGGTGGGAAGGCAGCGAGACGTAGCCTTCTGCGCTGCCTGGTGTAAATGCTCCGGCCTGACATTTTAGGGTACATCATATTTAGGGTACATTCCCTTCCATTTCAGGCCTGCTTCCTCATTCCCATGGCTGCCAGGGACATCATCTCGTCCTGAGTGCCGCCGTCCCTGCTAGCTGTGCTGCGCTGATGTCATGGTTCTGCCTGCTGCTGCTTAGTGATTCTCTTATTTACTGCACGTTCCCCTCCTAATGCATCATCTGAGTGGCTGCTCCAGCCCTGTCCCTTCCAATCAGCCTCAAATCTTAGTCTTCGCTCATGACCTTGTCTTGGTGATTTTCCCGAGAAGACTGAGGGCATTGTGCGAGAACGCCTCCGCTCCGCACACCTGGCCCAAACACCATCTCTGCTGCCTCTCGATGGCTCCTGAACTTTTGACTAATGTCTTGTCCTTCACTCCTCTTGACTCAGATAAAAGGCAGCCTTTGTTCTTTCGAGTGCTGGCCTTCTTTTCTGTGCTCTAACTCACTCCTTCCTCCTCTCAAACTCCTTCAAGTGATTCTTCGCCTCTGACTTTCTCTACTTTCTAAGTAACGATGGCGAGATGGAAAAATCAGCTAAAAAAAACCTGGTGTGTGTGTGTGTGTGTGTGTGTGTGTGTGTGTGTGGTGTGTGTGTGTACACATATGTGTGTGTTGGGGGCACAGAAGTCCTTGTACTCATCTTGTGCCCATCCTTAGGGGAGATGTCACATGTCCTTTATAGCCTGCTGACCTCTATGCTATTGATAGGACAGATTCGATTCCAGGCCTTTTAGCTATAGAACCCACCCTCATGGTCACATGTACTTTGTAAAGGAGTTTCTGTGTAGTCACACCTTAAACTTTATTGTGCATTTAGAATTGGACTGATTGGACTGATTGTTGCCTAGAAACCTTTTCCCAAATTATACTGTGTTTTAAATATGCTGACAATGAACCACCTGGCATTAGACTCCTCAAAGTCTGATCCAGGTTGATGACAACCCAATCTATACTGGGTTTTCATTCTTATCTCTTCATATGGTTCACTTCTCTGTCCAACACCTACAGCGACCCCTTATGTGTGCATATAGGCAGGTGTGCCTGTGTGTATGGGTGCAAGTGCATGTGTATGCACGTGCATGTTTGTGTGCATGTGTTTAGAGGCCAGAGATCAAACTTTGGTATGATCTCTCAGGAGACATCCACCTTGTGTTTCAAGAAAGGGTCTCTCAATGAGACCTGGGACTTGTTGGTTAGGCTGGGCTCTGTTTTTATCTTCAGTGCTGGGATAAAAACTTTGTGCCACCATCTCTGGCTTTTTATGTGGGTTCCAGAAAAATCACACTCTGGTCCTCATGCTTGCACGACAAGCATTTTTACTGACTAAGCCATCTTCTCAGCCCCCCAAAAGGAGCTTTTTTTTATCTATATCCTGGGTCTCAGTCTCCTTTTTTTTTTTTTTTTTTTTTTTTTTTTTTTTTTTTTTTTTTTTTTTTTTTTTGAGACAGGGTTTCTCTATAGTCCTGGAACTCACTTCTGTAAATCAGACTGGCCTAGAACTCAGAAGTTCACCTGCATTTGCCTCCTGAGTGCTGGGATTAAAGATGTGTGCCACCACCGCCACCACCCTTCATCTTTTAAAGTATAATTTCCTGCTAACAGGATGTGCTGGGGGTAATAATGGCACAGAACTTGTTGGCGTGGCCAATCAATGACTGGTCCAATTTATGGCCCATGCCATGAGAGGGAGCCCACGCTTGGCACTACCTGGGTGTCCAGGGACCAGAGGTAGGATAGCCCAGAGATCCAGGATAGACCCAAACATCACTGGCACACACACACACACACACACACACACACACACACACACAAAACAAAATGATTCCTGATGATATTCTGCTATACTCATAGACTGGTGTCTAACCCAATTGTCATCAGAGGGGCGCCATTCGGCAACTGGTGGGAGCAGATGCAGAGACCCACAGCCAAATACTGGGTGGGGCTGGGTGAACCCCACAGGAGAGGGCAGGGAAAGGACTGGAGGAGCTAGAGGGGTTGAGGACCCCGTGAGAACACAACCCACAGAATCAACTAAGGACTCAGAGTGGCTCACAGAGACTGAGGTGACAAACACAGACCCTGTATGGGTCTGAGCTAAGTCCTCTGAATATGGTTGTGCAGCTTGGTCTTCTTGTGGGACTCCTAACAGTGGGAGTGGGGGTGTCTATGGCTTTTGCCTACACTTGGGACCCTTTTATTCCTACTGGGTTGCCTTGTTCAGCCTTGATATGAGGATATATGCCTAGTCTAATTGTAACTTGTTAAGCCATGTTCAGTGGATATCCCTGGCAGGCCTGCTCTTTTATTTGAAGGGAAACAGAGGAGGAGTGGATGGGCGGGGGGTGGGGGGGGAGAAGACAGACTGGGAGGGGTGGAGGGAGGGAAACTGCTGTCAGGATGTAATATATGAAAGAAGAATAAAAGAAAAAAAAGGATGATTTTCTTCTTTCAAAGAACATGTATATGAAGAAACACCTCATTTTTATCTAGGGACTTGTCAATAACTTAGGACAGGTTATGTGATATTTGTGTATCTCACTTGCTCCTATTTCTTCCCAGAATTGTTTTTCTTTTTCTTCCACTGAGATAATCATTATTGGTCTTAGCACCTTCAGCTTCCTGGGCTTCCTGACAGACACCTCCAGGCAACTACCAAGTCTTCTGGTTTACTGCAGGTGCTCAGGTTACCTGAGGTCAAGTTCTGGTTTTACTAAACATCCCTTGAGTACAGCTGGTGAACCTGCACCCAGGCTTCCTTGCCTGTAGGTAACAGAGCAATAATAGTACCAGTGGGCAGCTGGTAATTGTTGTGGTTCATAGGCATTACAGCTTGGAAGGACTGTTGGTTGCTTCTCTCCTCTGGAAGCTTATATGGTGTCTTCTGGTACCATGAAAACAAGTCCTCAAGGAGGAGGCTTTCAGATCAGACCAAAGACTGGGCCCTGGGTCTGAGATGCATGGTGTCTTCAGCAACAGAAATTTACCTTATTCCTCTTGGGGGGCACAATCAATGCCAATTGCAAAAGCCTATAATGTTTTGGGGATCCCTTGGACAACCCTGACCAACTCAAAAGAGGTCTTCTCATGTCTGGTGTTGGGGTTTTTGTGAGATGGTCTATGGCTCCTATGGAAGCATTGTCAGCCTAGATGGGAAAACTTTATTTGAACTATTTATGGATATTTATACACTCACATGTATTATGGGTATTTTGGGGTAGATAGTTAACAGCATATTCCTTATGATTTTTTCAGACATCTTACTTTCACCTTCTTTAATCCTTGGGCAAATGAAGTCCTTTCTTATACATCTTTCATGTACAGTATTGCCTAGTTTTCTTCCCAGTGTTTCTGTTTTAGGTGTCCAGTTTAAGGCTGTCATCCATTTGGAGTTAGTTCTTGTACATGGGGCCAGATTATAGGCTTAATTTTATTCTTCTGCAAGTGGATGTCCAGCTTTCTCAGAATTATTTGTTGAAGGTGATTTCTTTTCTACAGCATATTTTTTGCCATCTTTGTCAAATATTAAATGGCTAACTTACATGTACTCATGGGTCTTTGATTTTGTTCAGTCGATCTACATGGCTGTTTTTGTGTCAGTGCCATATTGTTTTTAATACTGTGGCTCTATAACATATCTTGAGATCTGGAGTGGTGATGCCTCCTGCATTGTTCAGGATTGCTTTGGCTATCAGGGTTCTCTTGTGGTTTCATGTGAATTTTGGAATTGTTTTTTCTTATCTCTGTGAAGAATGAGATGGGGATTTTGATTGGGATTGTACTGAATCTGTAAGTAGCTTTTGGTAAAATGATTATTTCCACAATATTAGTTCTTCCAATCAATGACAATGAGATGTTTTTTCATTTTCTGGTGTTTGTCGTTTTCTTAAGAGGTTTAATATGTTCACTGTAAAGATCCTTCACCCTCCTTGGCTAGGTTTATTTCTAGCTATTTTATTTCTTTGAGGCTATTGTGAATTGGTGTGAGGACATTCAAAAGAGTGGCCAAAACTCGAATAAATATTTTCTGTCAGCTTTTAGACAATTTTTTCACCTTATTCTGTTCTCTGTGTTGATAGTTGTTAGGAATTTCTGTACAGTCAACCTGCTAATAATGTGTTTCTCACAGGATGGGCTGCCAAGTGTGGAGTTAGTAAATCAGAGTGAGCCAAGCGGAAGGTAATAATTAAATTTCTATTCATGTGTTGCAACAGTGCAGGCAAGAGGCAGAAAGAGAAGCAGTAGTTGTTCACTTTTCTATTCTCCTAAGGACTGGCGTGATTGAGGCTTGATGAACACTTCCAAGGAGGTCTATATCAGTTGTTCTCAACATGTGGGTCAATATCCCTTTGGGAGGGGACATCTAATGACCTTTCACAGGGGTTCCTAAGACCATTGGAAAACACAGATATTTATATTGCAATTCATAACAGTAGCAAAATTACAGTTATGAAGTAGCAACGAAAGTAATTTTATGTTTAGGGGTCACCACACCATGAAGAACTGTATTAAAGGGTCAAAGCATTAGGAAAGTTGAGAACCACTGCTCTGTATGAAAGGCCCTCAGGGCGGTCTCACCTCTATACCTTACATTAGAGAGATTTGATAAAATTACATACGTAATGTATATAGTTGGGTATATTGACATAGGTATACACTGTCAACTATTTGCCACTAGTAAACTCAGCAGCAAACTTGTCACCCCAATGATCCTTTATTGGTACTGAGATCATTTTGGAGAAATGTCCTTAATAAATTTCAATTACATAGGATGGTACTGTCCGCTGTAGTCACTATAGTCAGTCATAGTCTGTACATTAGGTCTCGGGACTTGTTCTACACCAGAACCTTCATGCTCTTTTACCTGCATTTCTCCCAACCTCCTTGGCAACCGACATTCAACTCCGCTTCTAAGTTTATAATGGGCATATTTAAAGTGCTCACCATTACTAGTCATCAGGAGGTACAAATCACAAGCAGTTGGGAATCCTTTAAAAATGTCATAGTGGCTATCGTCATAGAGACATAATGCAAGGATGTGAAGAGAAAGAACTACTGTGTACCTTGCTGGAAGTGTAAAATTCTACACCCATTAAGGGAAATATCAGGGAGAGTCTCACAAGTGTGGGAGGCCGCTTTCAGGTTCCTCGTGGCTTTATCCACCCACCAGGTCCGTATACAGAGGATGATTAGGACCACGGGCATGAGTGCAGGTGTCTGAGATGGTCTGTACTTGGCTGCGCTGGGGGGAGGTCTTTTGCTCCACCCCTTGGCATCTCTATAAATACCCTGGGGCAGAGACAGTCCAGGCTCGTTGGAATAAGTTCCAGCCTTCTTGAGGCTATCCTTTATTTTCTATCTGTTTATCTCCACAATCTAAATCCTTCTATCTGATATTTCTTGCTGCTCACACTCATGAAAACTCTGGGGAACTGTGGGGTTGGTGGGTAAACACCCCCCACACAAAATTAAAAGTAGAACTGTTTCAGGATCCCTTACCTCATGCTCGTATATCTAAATGAAATAAATCTCTGTCTTGGAAAGGTTCATCCATGCCTATGTTCATCCAGCACTGTCCACAACAGCCAAGATCTGGAAAGTGTAAATATGTGGTGGGTAAACAGATAAAGAAAATGTAGTGCACAGATAGTGGAATGACATTGAAGAGGAAGAGCTGGGGGACCCCACCCCCACCCCGACAAGTGCTGCACTGTGGATGAACTGGAGGGCATTGTGCTGCATGAAGTGACTCATGGACACACAAACAAACTGTGACCTCACTGCTGGAATCTAACACACAAACCCTTGGACTTTTATGAACCCCAGGCATCAGAGAAGGAAGGGGAGAAAGCGTGGGCCAGAGCAGAGCTGGTAGCAGAGACAGCAGGGTTTTCACTGTGGAGTACTTCCCTTTTCCCCTTCGACCTCATAAGGATATCAGCCTTAGAAATGCTCATGTGGGCCTGGAGGGATGGTTCAATGCTCTTGCTGCACATACATGAGGACTTGAATTTGAATCTGGAGCATTCATTTGAGAAGAACATGTTTTTGTAACCCCAGTGCTTGGGGGAGGGCAGAAATAGGAGAAGGATCAATGGGGTTCCCTGAGTATCAGCCTTCCTCCAGGCCTCACTAGTGAGAGACCTTGCCTCCAAAGTTTGCTCTCCCACTTTGAGAACCCATCGTGACTGCCTGTATGCTATAACTCTCCTAATAGTCAGGAAAATGAAGGATTCACCTCCCCCTTCAGGGCTCCATCATATGGCTCACATCATGATACTATAACTGTCTTACAAGTATGGGAACCAAAGGGTTTACTTCTCCTTCCAGGGCATCATGGGTGCCCATCACAGCTGCCCATGATGTGATGTTAATTACTATCCCAGTGAAGCTCTTTGGAAGGCTGATTTGTGTTGGTTGCTTTTCCGCTGTACCTAGGACATCTTTTTATAATTTATCCAATAATTCTTAAAAAAATCTTTTTTTTAATTAAGTGTCTATGTGTAGATATGTACATGTGAGTGCGGGTACCCATGGACACCAGAGGTGTTGGATTCCTCCTAGAGCTGGAGTCTTGCTGATGGTCTGCTGTCCAATGTGGATGCTGGGAACTTAACTTGGGTCCTTCACTAGAGCATGACACACTCTTACTGCTGAGCCGTCTCTTTTAGTCACTATTATCTAACATTTCTGACCCACTTTTTTGGACTTTCACTAATAAGTCATGGTATGTTAAGCTTGTAACAAATTATGTAGTATTCATTCAAGTCTAAAGTATTAAGGTTATGATTGCTCCATTAGCTTCAAGAGCTGACTGTTCAGTTGGTGGCAATGTTCCATTGAAAGGAACAGCTGAGTTAATTGGTGTATCACTGCTTTTTGTCCTAGACTTTTGTCTCATTCACTATTCCATACTTCTTGAACTTACAGTATTAGTTTCTTTCTTCATGTTCTACTGATTTTTCATTTTAAAGGGTGACTGTGACAGAACTGAGTTTTGCAAGAAGGTGGTATAAGCAAGACAATTACGGAAACCCTTGAATACAAAGAATGCAGTGGTCTATTTCGGTCCTCAAATGATGTGCTTATTTAGAAGCACAGGAATGATTTTCATTAAAGAAAATGATTTTCCCCAGGAGGAATCGTCTTTGTTAGCGAAACAAGAAGAGTTGGCCTTGAGGATCTGGGGATTTATCATATTTTTATATGTATAGATCATATTTGTATAACTTATGACTTCAAGAATAGGAAAACATTTATGAAGAAAGTGTGGCTATTGCTGATATTTCATCTTATAAAATCATTTCCTATTTGGCTTAAGCCCTGATTTATTATGGAATCAATCATCCATGCATTGGTGCTACTTTATAAGTTTAAAAATAGTACTTGAACACACAAAGAACACAGGCATACGTTTATTACTTGAATACCCCCTTCTTCCAAAAATGATGGGAGGATCTTAGATTGAGACACTGCTTAAAATCCTCAATATTTATAAATAATTTTCACTGAAAAATTAGAGGTGATGCACATTTGAAACAATCCTCATAACACCTGAAAGATGTGTGAGATGTTTTTGGGCTGGCACAGCTGTGTTTCATAATATACGAAGCTTTTGTTCTTCATAAACCAATTGGAAGTGGCCAGTGTTTTTGTAACAGGAAAATAGTCTGTGAATATTTAATGATAAATATATTCTTCCACAGGATTAAGAATCTTGTTTTTACTGAAAATAAATTGCATTCATTTTTAAAACAAACATTATAGACTTCCCATGTTTTGTTTAAACTATCAAGATGCTTCTAGAAGCTGATTGCTACTCCCCAAGAGAAAAAAAAATCAGGCAAAGTTGAGAATATGATGCAACAAAAAAGTCTTTGGTATGTTGCATGCATAATTGGTCAAGGTGCTGAGTATAAATAATTCAGTGCTCAGCTGTGGCTGGTCATCTTTATTGACCTCCCACAAATCACGGCTCAGGAAACTTCACTGAGGAAGGAGAGGAAAGAATTTAAGTGACAGAGGATGGGGAGGAGAGCTGTGGTGAAGTGCTCTTTGGGCATGATATAGGTGTTGCACATATGAACTCACAGTAACTGTGGTTAAGCAAACAAGGCCTGCTTAAGATGAAGCCAGTCTAAATTCCAATGTGGAATGAGGCAAGGATTCCTCATCTCTACCTCTACTGGAAGAGTATTAGCAGAGGGAGGGAGAGCACTTTCCTTTGAAGGTGTTACTGCTGATAGAATTTATCAGCAGTCTGCTCATGCCCCCAAGGACGGCCCCTCACATACGAGCAACATTAATTATATGAGGGGGTTATTAATAACACACAAGGAAAGAAAAAGATGACATGAAGCTAGGAGGGGACATAGAGGACGAGTACCAAGGAGTTGGAGGGAGGCACAGGTGGGTAGGTATGATCAAGACAACTTGTATAAATGAATGGAACTTTCAAAGAATAAAAATTACCATGTTTTTAAAAAGTAGGTGAGATTTGTACACAGTGTAATGACTATCAATCATTAAACACACAATAGACACAAATGAGGTCATTTAGGAAATAGTGTGAATTTACCACGTACACAAGTGTTATGCTATGGACACGATGAATCCGTGTACAGAGAGTGAGCACCTAAAAGGTAAATGTAGGGAACTTACATGATTCAGCTTTCTATTGTCTATTTGTCACCCCGATAAACCCAGATTTTTGTCTGTCTTGGATGTGCAGCAGCCCAACTGAAGGTGACTGGTCAGAAAATCATGATGATTCTTACTTAAAATTCATACCCAGCAGCTGCAGCTTGGTAAATCCTACTCCACATTGTTAGTCCTCTAATCTCCTGCTTTCCCAGGAAAACGCTTTGCACACCCTTCTCTCGAATCTTTCATGCTTCCTTTTCCATCCTCGCACATATAAAGCATTCCCCTGTGTAATTTTATCCAAGATCGACCATGCTGATATCAAATAAGCTAAAACGATCTGTTCCTACACGAAGAGCTCAGTGTCCTGCTCCTCAGAACCAGAGCCATGTTTTCAGGTTCTGAATTGGTTTTCATCCCAGTGGTCCCTTTAATCAGAAGCTCAAAGATCAGTCACAGAGGACATAGAGCTTTGAGACACCTGTGCCAACACCTGTGGACAGCAGGGGTCACAGTTGCCACAGCTTAGCAGCAGGACATCACTATGCACAAAATATCCAGCCTGTTTTGCCTTTGTGTTTAGATTTATAGGATAATGACTCTAGAAGCCAGGTTTGGTTTGAGAATGCTCTCTGTGGCTGTATTAAAAAGTTCAAAATCTTGCCTTTTCCCTTCTGCGTATTTGCATAATTGGCTTCAACATCCTTTTTCAGACACAAGAATTTTTTATTTGAAGACAGATATGTTCTGAATGATGGTATTCTTTTAATCATCATCAGACTAGAAAGGGAGTCTCATTAGGGCCTTTAACTTCTTCTAATCAATGTTCCTGAAAGCATTTTTTGAATAAATAAATTTCATACTTTACTGTGTGCTAAAAATTATTTCTCCCTTCTACTTGAAAGAAATGAATATTGTTTCCAGGTTTTCCATTTTATATTAAGTATATAATTGCTAGGAAATTATTGTTGTAGATCATTTACCAGTCATTTGGTTATAGGTGTTATATGTTGCATACATTGTATATTTAACTGGCATCTTTGCATGATTTCCTGTAACACACTGGGAGAGCTTGCACAATTCAATGCAGTGTTTGATACAACAAATGGTATATTAGCTCAAAATATTTTAGGAGATCAAAATACCAGATAAGTATGAATAACATATAAAGAAATGATAATAAACTACAGATGGAAGATGCAATAATTATAACTTAAGCTGCTATTGATAATAGAAACTGGCTACATCTTCAGAAGACCTGCTTTTGATAGAATCTATTAGAGTTCATCATACTCAAACATACCCACTCCAGCCCTAAAAATAAACCCCTCAAACTGAAGACAACACTGTATTTTTGCAAACAAACATCTCAGAAATGACATTTAAAAAAATAAATCATGAGATAGCTATAGAACAGATTACTATACAGCAGTGAGAAGAGACCACTTCAGGAAAAAAAAATCTATGAATTTTATATGTGATGCTGTCTGAAAGAAGGCAGACACAAAAGGGAACATGCCATGCATCTGTGTAAACATCAAGACCAGGAAAAAGAGTCCAATGATTTGAGAAGTCAGTCATGGCTTGTGTTTGTAGGGAAGTTTCAGGCTTTCTGGAATTTTCGCTGATCAGGTGCGACAATGGCTGTGCACCAGGCTGCGCAGAAGCTTGTTTTGTGGAAAGTGAACAGGTGATGCCTTTGTGAACTGGGCCCTTTCCACACATGCACTGTACTTTTTTGTAAAGTTAAAACACCTAGAAGGCACTGAAGGAAGATTTTATTATTGGCAGAGATGGTTGGAAGGTCTCAGTCTTGGGCAGTAGTTCTTCACAGCTCACTGTGTGAGCTTCAGTGTCCATGGCCACAATTCCTCTTTTTTTTGCCGGGTCTCTTCTTATTGTTCAGACTATGTATGTTATTTAAACTCATGGAGAGCTTAGGAATAAATTATGGTTGATGCATCAATTTACAAGTTCTTTACAATTAACTGTAATTAATAGTAAAAATCTAAGTCACATGTGTAGGCAAGCTGTCTGTTACCGTCAAAGCAGCTTTGGTGAGTGTGGCATGAGCGGAGGCAGGGGAATGGTAACGTTGAGTTTTTCTATGAAATATGCTGATCTTTAATGATTTCTTTTGTTTGTATTCAGTCTTTGTCTCCAGTGCCTGCGTTAGCATTTCCCAAAGTCTCTGAGCACGCCATGGAAACAACACTTGCTCTTGATTCTCAGCATTTCTTGCTTCCTATTCTCAAGCTGACCATCTTCCTTCTGGGCATAAACACCTTTCCTGCACCATTGTTGGAAGAAGGCCATGCAGATGTGCAGATTCAAGTCATTTGCAGATGCGGCACCTTCATTCTGCTTGTCTGGGATGGCAACAGGTCACCTTGTGTTACGTTTGGAGAATTTCAGCCTTTTTTTTTCGTCACAAATCTATTGATAATCTTTTCATGCAGATAATGAATAGTATCCTCTGGCTTTGGGGTTATCTGAGGCCCCTCTAGTCCCATTCTTCAAAGCCATCTTGAGCCCTCAGGAATCTCTGCTATTTCTGAGGTATAGTTAGTCATTTTTATTTCTTTGTAACACAGATTAGTACAACTGAAAAATATTAAAACAACACAAATTTCCCTTTTCAGCTTTATTGATATGAATCATGTTATCTAGATGAGAATAAAATCTCTTTTGCAAAAATATTTGCAAGGAAAGGAGCTCAGTTATTTACAAAGCCTATTCATTTTATGACTGGTTTTGAAAGAGAGGAGTGAAAAAGACATTGCACCCATTGTGGCGACAGCAACACCATTATTTTAATGTGAGAAACTCGAGTTTCCACCTGTTTGAATAAAGCTCTTGATGATCTGAGAACCCACAGGTGAACTATCTCCTATCACCCACTCTCTTCTCACCAGCTTTTAATGTGAAGTCACTCTCAGGCTTGAGACTCAGAAGGTCACCGCAGGACATGGAGTCAACCTCAAACCCCGGCCCTGAGGTGTTGCTACTTTCTAAATATTTGTCAGAAGAGATTCTTCACTGCAATCCACCTGTAGACATGCATTCATGCTATCGAGCAGTCCCAAAAGGAGACATAACCTTGCTTATAGAACTAGCTGCATACACACACTGTCAGATTCAGCAGGAGATAACAAGAATTACAGTCATGCTCACTGACCCTGCCTCATTTTTACAAGACAAAACTAGAGCACTACTTAAAGACCTATTGGAGACAAAGTCAGAAATGCGGCAAACATGGGCTGCCCACAGGAAACAGAGCAGGCATGATAGTTAAGGAGATGAAATATTTGTCTTTTACAGTATTTTCTTTGGCATAGAAGACACTTAAGGTTCTCCTGGAAGTTCATGATGGTACATAACAATTAGCAAAGGAATTTGATCTTACACATTTGGTTTACTGGGATAAAAAACCGTATTTAAAAGGTGTATAAAACATTAAACTGATTTCCTGTTGACTTGGTCACTCAGGTTGGTGGCCATGACTAAATATAATATTGATGTTTGAGGTCATTGTATCACGAACAAATTTTCAAAATATTGTTTGAAAAATATTTTACGTTTCTATGAATGCTGGATTGATAACTCCAGATGCTTTAGAAATTAATGATGATTCATTCACTTATTCATTCATCCATTCAGTGTTATTCTAAGTTACTTGATACATGCAGGCAACACAGATGACTAAGAAATCATCTATGTGCTTTAGACATTTATCACTTCCTAAGTGATGGAATGTAAGTTTAGAAATAAAAAATAAAGTCTAAATGAAATTCCTGTTGGAACTGGTGCCTCAGTGTCGTGTGCTGAAAGACAGTCCTTGTTATCAGGGAAAGAAGGAGATGTTGAACTGAGTCTTGAAGGGTAGCTAATAATAATGAAGACTCCAGTAGTAGCTAGTGGTGCTAAGGAGCACTCAGAGAGCAAGAGCCAAGTGCAGAGAGCCATGGTACTGGGTACTGACATGATGTGGCCACGAGAGCGAACCTGAGGGTAGTGAAGCTCAGGGCAGAATGAAGTGAGGTAGGAGAGAGTTATGATTATCTCATCTACCTGTCCCTCTTTCCAACCAGAAGATCTCAGAGTCAAATATTTTTAGTCAAGACCATACAACCAGATTATCTGGGTATGAGACATCCCAGGCCACTATGGTTGACCTGTAGATTTTCCCCATGATTTATGCAAGGGCAGCTGCTGAGTTGAGAGGAGGGACAGGTAATCCTAAACGGAGATAATGAGGAGATAGTTCTCACTATTGGTGTGAAGAAGGCAATCATTTCCTGGTTTTGTAAGTAGTCGGTGACCTTACCTTGAGTCAGGAGGTATAGCTTCTCAACACAGTTGGCCTATATCAAGCGAAGGATTCAGAGCAACCATGGATGAGTGTACCCTGCTCTTTGAGCCTTTGTCATGCAATCTATTTCCCTACAACAGCTATCTGTTCAGGAATGGACATCTGTTTCCACTGATTCAATAACAAGTATTTCCTGGAGATTGGAATTAGATAGATTGTAATGAAATCTTTGGGTAAGGGCTAATGCTAGAATGCCGACAACTTCAAGCTGGCTGTAATAAGAGGTGGAGAAGAAGGGCTGAGATGGCTCCATTGATGGCAAAGTGCTTGCCTCACAAGCACAGGACTTGTGTTCAACTCTTAGAACCTTTGTGAAAAAGCTAGACTTGTGGCCCAGCCTTGGAATCCACAGATAGATCCCTGGTAATTGTTGGTTCAGCCAACATAACCTATTCGGTGAGATCCAGAGCAGTGTGGGAGTAGGCAGAGAAGGAAGAGCCTGAGGAATGACATACAACGCTGTCCTCTGACCTCAACAAGTCCGTGTATGCACATGTACCAGTGTACACACACACACACACACACACACACACACACACACACACACACACACAGAGAGAGAGAGAGAGAGAGAGAGAGAGAGAGAGAGAGAGAGAGAGAGAGAGAGAGAATAATGTTAGTAAAGCAAAGGAAGAAAAGAGAAAAGGAGTGAGAGGAAAGATGGAGGAAAAGACCTCAATGGTACGCATCACCAACTGTTATCTGTCTTGCCAAGTGATGACTGAACTTGTCATGTGATGTGAGTAAGCTCATGGACATCTGCTGTATGCAATTGAAGCAGCTTTGAATGCAGCATCTTTGTGATGACTATTATTTCCAGATTATGAACAACCCCTTTGCACTGCCCTAGGTCACATTTCCCTACTCTGCTTCTACTTTTGAACACAGTGAAAATTCAATTCCCAAAGTCAAGACATACCTATTTTTTTTTATTTAGGAGGAAATGCTTACTTTTTCCTTCTCCCTTAGCTCCACTGAGTCAGGATTTCTTCATTTAGTGACTGCAGGTCAACAGACACCGTCTGAAGCATCCTAGACTCTGCCATGCAGTAGACGGAGAGTAGCAATACCTTTGGAGCTGAGCATGGTGTCAATAAGGTCTCAACAGCTTGCCTCCCTTCCCTGGCTGCCAAGTCCCCTTCTGGTTTGAATGATCAACTTGGAAGCCTGGATGGAGCAGTTATCCTCAGTAGTTTTCTTTGCTCCTTTCTGTCAGCCCATTATCGTTAGAAGGGGCAATAGATCCTGACAGGTATGCTGAGATGAGCAATCTCTGTCAGCAGGAAAAGATAGCTGCCAACACCATGTTTCGGCAGGTGCCAGGGAAACAACTCACCCTCTGACGGTAACTTCCGTAGGATAACAAAACCTCCAAAATCTCTCGAACTAGGGAGGAATGATGTGTATGGCTAGTGTAAGAGTAAATTTGGCAGGAGGTGTGCCTTTCTCTGTCGCAGCTCCTGTCTTTTTACACACATTACTATATCATCACATAAGTATGTTATTTGTGCATATTATATTTATAAATCATAAGCATGGACTTAGGTTTTCATTGTCATACAAATCAGTTGGTTGAAGCACCATGTATCTTGTTCAGCAAGAATTATTGGACCTCTACCTTTTACAAGGCAAGCTTAACTACATTCTAGGAAGTGCATAAATAAATGAACAACTGGGAAAGAAGCTGATTTGGCAAAGATACTAAACATGTTCAGGTTCTTCTTATTGGCCCTAAGATTTAGGAAGACCAGGGAACAATTTAATCTAGCCATTCACATGCTAGGAACAAAGATCTTCTAAGGGAAAGTCATGCTGCGGAGCAGGGAGGATGCCTGGCCAACATCTAACCAACTTAGCAGCTCTGCCCTGCCTTAGATAGGGCATGCCATGGGTTAATACTCTATAGCCTCCCCCCCCCCCTGCTGAAGGAAAGAATCACCTTCAAGCCTCATTATCTTCATTACACCATCGTCAATACCTACAGATCAAGGGCTTCCTACAAGTAACTTTCATCAGAAAAAATAAAAGGCGCTTCTGTAGATTCCTGGAGCCCAGTGAGTCCCCCACAGAGCCATGAATGATCTGTGAGGATGCTTCACTCAGCAGCCCTCCTACCAGAACTGACCCCTCCTGCTCCAGCACAGTCCCAGAGGTCAGACCTTTCATGTGTATCCAACCTGCAGCTCACGGCTATGCACACCCCAGGATAGCTGTGAAAACTTACTTAGAACATTATAAGAGTCTTTTGTAATTTTTTTAAAAATATAACTCAGTAGTGTGGTTCTCGAGTGTGAACTATGTAGATGATGTTGCTTTCATTGCAATGTCAAAAGTTTGGACATGCCTACTGGATCCTGTGTGCAGCTTTCCATTTTTTTTTTTTTGGAATCCAAAACCCAGCTCCTTCTGATTAGCTATCTCTTTACCCCCTGCCTCATGGCAGCAACAGGAAGGAGGGATTAGACTTTCAACACTTATTTCAATATTTACCCCAACTAGGCCACTCTTTACTCTTTTGTGTCTCGTTCTCTCTTGGTAAAGCAAGAGTGAAAGTCCATTGAGCAACTTCTTAAGAAGTTGATGAAATGTAGATTGTCTAAAATGGACAGTAAGTCCCTTAAAGTTCTATACATAAGAAAACAGGCTTACTTATATGAGACTTTTGACTTTAGGGTGCCTATTGTTATTTCATAATTAAAAACACATGGCTTGCACTCTGGAAATCAGTATGGCGGTTTCTCAGAAAATTGGGAGTAAGTCTTCCTCAAGACCCAGCTATACCACTCTTTGGCATATACCCAAGGAATGCTCAATTTTACCACAAGGACACATGCTCAACTATGTTCATATCAGCACTATTTGTAATAGCAAGAACCTGGAAACAACCTAGATGCCCTTCAACTGAAGAATGGATAAAAAAAACGTGGCTCATATACACAATGGAGTCCTACTCAGCAGTAAAAAACAATGATATCAAGAAATTTGCAGTCAAATGGATGGAACTAGAAAATATCATCCTGAGTGAGGTAACCCAGACTCAGAAGGACAAACACAGTATGTAATCACTCATAAGTAGATACCAGGTGTGAGGGAAGGGATGGCCAGACTGCAACCCACAGCTCTAGAGAGGCTAGCTAACAGGAAAAGACCCTAGGAGGGACACATGGATGACCCAGCGAAGGAGAGGTAGATGAGATCTACATGAGTGGACTGGGTGTGTGTGGGGTGGCAGAGGGCGAGGAGTGGGGAATGAGAACATAGGGAAATGGGAGGGTCAAGCTGGAACAGGGACAGAGTGGGAAGGCAGGGAGGGAGATACCATAATACATGAGGACATCATGGGAAAAGGATGAGGCAGGGTGCTGGGGAGGCTCTCAGCAACCCACAAGGATGACACCATCTTGGACTGCTGGCAGTGGTCCAGAGGGTTCCTGGACTGGTTTACTCTGGTGACTGGTCTAGCAAATACCCTAACTATCAGCAGGGAGCCTTTGTCTAGTGAGTGATGGAGGCAGATGCAGAGATCCACGGCCAGGTGCCAGACTGAGCTCTGGGAATCCAATCGATGAGAGAGAGGAGGGATTCTGAAGGCGGGGAACGTTGAGATCATGACCGGAAGAAGTGCAGAGATGACCGGCCACACTATTGGAGGCCTTTGAACTGTTGACTGGTGGCTGTGAAGCCCCCACGGGACTGGACTAGGCCCTCTGGGTACAGAAGACGGTTGCTTGTCTCGAACTGTTTTGGGGCCACCCAGGCAGGGGGATTGGGATCCATCCCTGGTGCATGAGCAGGCTTTTGGAAATCCGGTGCCTGTGGTGTGGCACCTTGCGCAGCCTTGGTGCAGTGGGAAGGGGCTTGGACCTGCCTAGGCTCAGTGTGCTGGGCTCTGCTGACTCCCCATGGGAGACCTCGATTTGGGGGATGTGGGGTGGCTTGGGAGGGAGGGCTGGGACATGGGAGGAGGGAGGAGATGGGATTTGTGGGTAGTATGTAGAGTGAGTAGAAAATTTCTTAATGAAGAAAAATGAAAAAACAAAACAAAACCAAAAACCAAACCAAAACAAAACACATGGCTTGGTTGTACGCTGGCTAATGAGCCGATATGCTTGAAATGTATGTGCAAAATTCAGCCCCTGGTTCACATCCGCTTAAATAACTACTCTAGGCTTTATAGAATACCCAAGATTAATCTTGTAGAGTAGACTTGCTAACATGAGATTTAAAAAAATCCTGCCAGAGCATTTGAACATACCCCACCCAGTAATAGTTACGAGTACACAATGAAGTGAAAGACTGCTTTAAGGGAACATTGTGGCCCCTCAGTTTTTGTCCTTTAACAAAGGAAACATCTGCTTTTCATGACCAGAACAACATTTTCACTTGCTGAATACTGAAAAGCTGTAATAAGAAAATAATAATAATAAAAAACCAAGACTGTATTTCTTGTGGCAGAAAGGGAATGTGGATTTTTCAGAATAATGAAATTCTAAGAAGATAAATTTGGGTCAATTTAAAGTCACTTAGTCCTCACAAAGCTCTGGTTGGAATCTAATCTAACTCGGCCTGGATCTGCTGGAGATCCAGGGCTCTGACTCTTGATAAAGTGATTTAAGAGCAGATGGGCGGCTTAGATGGGCTTCAGAATTTATTATCCAAAGAGAGGTCTGTGACTAATGGGAGAGAGACGGGCATTGCACTCATCCATCACCTTCCTTCTCCTGGGGAATTAGAATCATAACTGTGTATGTCATAGTGTCTCCAAAGGAACATGGTGTCCCCAGCTTGGAGAGTCTGGGTGATAGTGGCCTGGGCTCAGGTCTCACGAATAACCACATGGCAGTGATTTTAAGTAGATCTTTGGGTTTTAGTTTCTGTCATTTCTCTACCAATCTCTAACAATCTGGGTTGAACTGTGCCTCCCTCTAATGCATTCTTATGTTAACTAATCCCCACCACCTCAGATTAAACTTCTCAGGGTCTTTAGAGACATAATCAAGTCAAGGTGAAGTAATTAAGGAATGCCCTTAAGTTGGGAGAAAGACATGCCTTCAGAGAGGAAGGTACCCAACTGTGAAGTTGGTGCTGGTAAGCCAAGAGGAGAGGCTGGGGCATTATTGCAAACCAATGTAGCCAACACTCAAACTGGACTTCATCTATAGACTGTGAGTCAATACCTCTCTGTTAGTTACACTGCCTAGTTCCATGGTTCTCTAGCAGCAACTCTGGGCAACTGGCTGGACTTGGAAATACTGTGTTCTTTCAAACCTTAGTTGTCCTCATGACTCTCGTCTGGGCTTCAGCGTTTTCCTTTCTGAAATGAATGTCACCATCATCGTGACCTCAGGTTTGGTGTAGGGACTGAGTTAAGGTATGAACAGCTTGTCAAAGTCCACCTGATACTTGCTCATGCTTAGTAATAGCAATTGTCCTTTTGTAGAGAAGCCAGATGGTGTATATAGAGCACACAGCAGTGCATGGTATGGAGTAAATGCCAAAGACTTATTAATTTCATCATGCTAATCATCTTAGGTGGCTTGGATATTAAAAAGACTAAAAATATCTCATTTAAAATGAATTTTTGAAAAGTCAATATTTATAAAAGACAATAACGGAACGAGCTGGCAGTTTTTTGGTTTTTTCGAGACAGGGTTTCTCTGTGTAGCTTTGCGCCTCTCCTGGAACTCACTTGGTAGCCCAGGCTGGCCTCGAACTCTCGAACTCACAGAGATCTGCCTGGCTCTGCCTCCCGAGTGCTAGGATTAAAGGCATGCGCCACCATCACCCGGCTGAGCTGACAGTTTTTGTCAATGTCATTCTGCCTGGAAGTGTTAAGAAAGATGCTCGACACACAATGTTTCCTTGTCTCTGAGCTCCTTTTGTGAAAGCAATACAAACTCCATCTTAGGGGAAGGGCCATCATCTCAGACCACCTGCTGTACTCAGTTCCAGGAAGGACCTCAGGAATGTGCCATGACAACTTGAACAGATCCAGAGCAGTATAATCCTGCAGACATTCTATCTGCGGTTTATGGCCCTTGAAGATATCTACATAATCATGCTGAGCAGCCCAGATAATCCTGCTCAGCAAGCTGTGGTTCCCTGCCAAAAAGTCTAACCCAATGGTTTCAAATGTGGTTTTGTGCTTCAAGTGTAGACCAGTAGTTTCAAAAAAATCACTTTGCTTCATATCCCTTCTACCCAATCCCAAGTTGCCAAAGCATGCAATTTACAACTTGTGGTTTTTCCCTATAAAAACTCTCTATACCTGGGCTTGCGGCCACTGCCCCATTTCCCTCCATCTGCCTGGTGGTGGCCCAGGTTAAACCTGACAGTAAAAGGACCCTTATGTGCTTGCATTGGAAACTGGCTCCTTGTTGGTCTCTGGGGGTTTCCTGAAATTGGTACAACACTTTATGATCATACTTTCATTTTTATGTATTTCTTTAAACAAACATGCCATGTTTTTACATTTCATTAGAACTTCCTTGATGTACTATTGCACTTTAAAAATGTCTTCAATATTGTAATGTATATGAAGGTGTGGGTTTCCTTTGCTTTATCATTCTTAATTTTTCATCTATTTTTTTTTATTCTGCCTTCCCGAAAGTAATATGAAAATTGAAAGTATCCTCGCCTACTCTTACAGGATATCTGGTGAAATTAAAATATCAAGGCTTTCATGATTCATTAAAATGATAGTCTCTTTAATCAAGACAAAATAATTCTCAGTGACTTCAGCTATCAAAAGAGAACTGACATTTAAGCTGTTTCAAAAGCGACAGAAGAATATCGCTTTTGGTGGTTAAAAGTAGTTCTTTCAAAAATTTCCCAGTGTTCTTAGTTAGGGAATCATGGGTCTGGAGAGGTGGTTCAGTGGTTAAGAGCACTTGGCTGCTCTTGCAGAGGACCTGGCTAGGTTCCATTCCCAGCAGCAATAGCAGGTTGCCCACACAGGCCTCTACTCCAGTTCCGGGGGGATCTGATGCCCTCTTCTGGCCTTCCTGCGTTCACATCTGTACGCTCAGGCATACACAAATGCATATAATAAAGAAATCAGAACTCTCTTCTAATAAAAATGATAATCTAAGACTTCATAGCTCAAATTCTAGGAAGTAGGCTGTGGAATAGTCAGTGGGTGCTCAAGAGGGCCACAGGTGCCACTCTCAAACACAAGGGACACGAGTGACTGCCTCTCCTCCCATTTCCTGTGCATGTGGGTGCTGGTTCCTGGCTAGGAAGCTGCCCCTGCAGTGAAAAAGAGACGATGATTTTGTGGTTTGTTTGGCTGCGTACTGCTCTGATTATTTTAAACAAGGAACTATAATCAGGCAGGGTCATAGACTTAATAGCCGTGAGTCACTTTGGGTCAGTACAGGTTCAAGAGTTGTGTTTCTAGGTATAAAACACCAAGGAGAAGGGACCATGACCTGACTGTAAACGAAACACAGCCCTGGCTGGAGCTGCGGCTGTAAACAAGGGGAGTGAGCCTGCACCAAGACGAAATCTGGCAGGGAGGGTGTTGCGGATAAATGCCTTCACCTGTTTGTGTTTCTATTTTCTGATGTCTTTCCAAGCTCCCTAGTAGACAAATGCTGGAGGTCAGGGAGCAAGGGAGTCTAGTGACACTGTCCCAGGAGATCATCTTCCTGAGGCACAAAACCAAAACAGGCACATACAGGCTGACCAAGGATCTGGAAGGGCAGCCCAACAGCAAGTTGTGTGCAGAAGTTTTCATTAGTCCAAACCCAGATGAGGCATATGAAACTGGGTGACATGTTGACCTGAGAAGTCATCATTATTACTTAAGTATCCAAAAGAGGGCATTGAATGCCTTCTTTTATTCTGGGTAATAAATTTGATCCACAAAATTAATCTCTGTACCTTCTGTTCAAATGTTAGTTTCTTCATGGGCTATTGACTGTAATGCAATGTCTGCTGTAGCTTAGTGCTATGATGACCCCACAGTTGTATACTCTGAGGAGCATCATTCTGAGTAGACACAGAAGGCCACTGGTATCAGATCTGCCACCATCCGTGCATGAAGTTGGAGGCAACAGATGATAAAATAATCCTTTGTTGAGGAGAGAGATGGACATGCTGTTGAATGACAGATTGAGCAGCAATATTGCATTCATGGTTTCTGTTTTCTTAGTCATCATATCAGATTTATCATTCTGGTCTTGGTGGCTTGGCATGGAACTGCTGGGAACACTTAAAGCTAACCATCCATATGGTGAGTGGTTACGAGTGGGACTCTAGAGTCCCATTGTGACTACTTAACTTGCAGCTCAGCTAGCTAGTGGTGCCGACTTGGACAGTACTCATCAGCCTACAGTTTCTGATTCATTAGATAGAATTGATACTATTGCCCTCATGATATTCAATAACTATGCAAATGTAAAATCACTTAATACAATGTTTGGTGCATGAAATAATTATTCTTTAGTTTGGATTGTGGTGACTGAGTTCCACAGACTGGATGGCTTATAAACAATAGACATTTACTCCTTGAAGTTCTGGAGGCTGACAGTGTGATATCAGGGTGCCAGCAATGGTGGTATCAAGGTAAAGCTCCTCTTGGGGGTGGCAGAATGCTGACTTCTTGAAGTCTCACTTGGGGAGTATAGGGCATGATAGCTTCCTGTCCACTTCTTATGAGGATGATAATAGCCACGAGGGCACCACACCCATGACTTTATCATTTCCCAGTGAACTTAGGATTTCAACACAGAAACAGCCTGTTCATTGCAAATGATAACCTCAAGAATGAACTGGGTTTACCACTTAGACGGAACCTCTCATCAGTACAATTAGAGTTAACATTTGGCCTATGTTAGCTATAAGGATATCTTCATGAATATGAGATTATGTAGGTAATAAAGAACAGTACCTATCTTTGTGACATCATGGAGTACAGTAGGAGGAAGAGAGAAAAACCAGGGGAGGAGAGGAAGGAAAGGGAATATTTCCCAATTAAAGAATAATAGCAACAGTTATTTATAAATTGACTCAATTGACCTCTCAATTAAAGGATAGAAGCAGTAATTTTAATTACAATATTATCGATGTTTTAAGGTGTGAGACAAATTGGAACTTTTCTGGGAACAGATGCAGAGATGGCTGAGTAAGAAAGAGCAGGGCATGGAAATTCTTTTGTTGTAGGCCAGGCAGCTTAGATTGAAGGACTGGTTCCATGGTTACCCATTCTTCCAGTAAGTCATCTTTCTGAAATTCAGCTTTCTTTCATGTGCACATTGAGTTGTTCAGAAGTAGCACTTCTCAAATTATCTTCTGAACAAATTGATCCCATTTACTTAGTTGAGATTGGGGTCAGTACGGTATGCCTTCCATCAGCCTTCTTTTGAAATTCTTACCAGCTTGCAAAGACCTCCTGTTCTGCAGGTGGTCTCTTTACTCTGGCAGCTGTTTTGTCTGTGTGGAAACTTTGGTCTGGTCCATTTCCATGGGTCTAGTTTTTCTTTTGCTGTTTGTGTTTTTAGGTCATATATGAAATAAACCTTTGCTAAGCCCAGTGTCCTCCATTGCTCCTGTGTTTTCCGCTGTAGACTCATAGTTATGGGTCCTACAATTAAGTCTTTTGATTTTGAGTTGATTTCGTGTATGATAAGAGTTAGGGACTTGTCTCATTCTTTTGAATACCAAGGTCCTGTCTCATCAGCGCTATTTGAAGAAACTGTCTTTTCTACAGTGTATATTCTTGATGCTTTTGCACAAAGATAGTTGGCTGTAAATACATGGCTTTATTTCTGGCTCTCCATTACGCTATATTGGTTTATTTGTGCATTTTTGTGCCAGTGCCATGTTTTAAAAATTATTTCCTTATTTTTTTGAGATTATGATATAATTACATTATTTTCCTTTCCCCCTTACTTCCTCCAAACCCTCTGTCATTTACCCCTCCTTGCTGTCTTTTAAAATTCTCCATGGTTTTTTGAGTCAGGTGGTATATTATGGACTTTTGTTTTGGTGTGAGAGAGGACCTGGCAGAAGCAAACAACCTCAGGGAGAAGAGCCCTGTTTTGGCTCATGGTTCAGAGGGATCCATCAGAGAAACCCTGGGGGGTAAGACTGGCTTTTGTTTGTGGGGAGTTTACAGCAGGGATTGTCACATCCTGGTGGATCCAGAAGTTAGGAGCTAGGCTGTGGTGGGGCTGGTCTGAAATGCTCAAGACCTTCTCCTGTGTTCTATGTTTGCCAACTAAGTCCCATGTCCAGAAAGGTCCAAAGCTTCTCAAAGCAGCATCACTGGATGGCAACAAGCCTGTGGGGCATGTTGCACATACATATCTGAAAGATACTACTAGGTCACATGATACCTCTACTTACTTTGTTGTTGAGAGTATTGATTACTTTAGCTACTTGGGTGTCTTTTAGGGTTTCATAAAAACCAGTATGTCAAAGAGATTGCCTGAATTTTACGTCTACTGTAGCATGACTCATAGTAAACAAGATGCAAAATTGGCAGAAGTGCCAATCAACAGATGACATGAGAAGGAAACACTGGTGTGTACAGACACATATACAGTGGGATATTAGAATGAAATGCTGTCATTTCTGACAACATCTATAGGTGATAAGTAAAATAAGTCAGTCATAGAAATGTATTTACTTGTGATCTCATTCATATGAAAATCTGAAGATCAGATCTTATAGAAATAAAGAACAGAACAGTGTCATCAGAGCCTGGGGTATAGGGAGAGGAGAGGACAGTTTAATGAATAGGCACAGAGTTTCAGGGAGCCAGAATGTTCCCTGGTGCTCTATACCACAACAGAGTGTAGCTAGAGTTTTTCTGGTCCTGCCTGGCCCACAGTCAGGACAAATCTCTCTCACCCGCCAGTCCCACATTTGCTCAGACCCAATGAAGTAAACACAGAGACTTATATTGCTTACAAACTGTATGGCCATGGCAGGCTTCTAGCTAGCTGTTCTTATACCTTAAATTAACCCATTTCTATTAATCTATAAGTTGCCACGTGGCTCGTGGTTTACCGGTATCTTAACGTCTTCTCATGGTGGTATCTGGCAGCGTCTCTCTGCCTCAGCCTTCCACTTCCCAGAATTCTCTTCTCTGCTTGTCCTGACTATACTTCCTGCCTAGCTACTGGCCAATCAGCATTTTATTTATACAGAGTGATATCTACAGCACTTCCCCTTTTCTTTTTTTTCAAAAAGGAAGGTTTTAACTTTTACATAGTAAAATTACAGATAATAAAACAATTATCAAGCAAGAATTACAGTTATAATAGTTTATTTATAATAACTAGTCTATTTGTATTTGGCAAAATTAAAGAAGATATCCTATCTATCTTATATTTGTGAGTCTAAGGTTTTATATCTAACTTATCTTTTATCATAACTAAAGGAAATTATAACTATGTAGTCTTCAACTACACCAAAGACCTCAGAAGGATATAATATTACCTGAGAAATGGGAGAAGGACGCAAGCAACTTTCAGGAGTCTTGCAAGAGTAGACAGAGACAGCTGGCAGCCTGGACAGTCACCTAATGTTCCTTTGTAAAATTGGGGCATCTGTCTTCAGCCCACAAGCCTCGGGTCTCTCAGTCATTTCTCTCTGTGTCCTGTAGAATGTCTGGCAGTTTCCTCTGCAAAACAGGAACCTGAAGGACCATTTCACTAAGCAAAGTTCAGTGTTCACCTTCATATGGGTCTTGCATGTCCAGTTGATCAAGCAGTCCAGGCAAGAACAATTTCTTGCCCAGATGTTATTTTTGCCAAGAAGAAGATAAACTCTATATGGAGTGTCTTCGATGCCCATCCTCCTCTCTGAAGTAAATTGGTGCTGCCAGGAGCAGATATGTGTTACTGTCCAGAAAGTCTAAATTTTTAAAATATTTTAAATGCCATATTCTGTAGGTCTTTGAAGTGTTTGAAGATTACCTACCTAATTGAATTATATCTGTGCATACCTAGAAAACAACGTGACTATAAGTTTGACTATCATAGAAGACTAATTATTAATCTGTATTTCCCAATTATCCATTACAATTTAAATGAGTTACATAAACATAATACCTCAAATGAGAATAGAAATATATGTACAGTATAACAAAATTAAGTCTAAACTTTTATCAATAAACTAAAATCCATAGCAATGCAAAGAGAATTGTCACCTGAAGCTAAGAAAGAATTGGCCTTGGTAGAAAAGAAAGTACATGAAGGACATGTGGATCGTATCGATCCAAACCTGGATTGCATTTTGGTTATTTTACCTTCTAGGCATTCTCCTACAGGAATATTAATGCAGAGGGAAGATATTATATTGGAATGGATATTTTTACCAAATAAACCGAATAAAAAATTAAAAACTTATGTGGAAAAAAATCTCTGACTTGATTTGGAAAGGAAAATTGAGACTTCATCAATTAGCAGGAATAGACCCAGCAGAAACTGTCATACCTTTAACTAAGGATGACATTGAAAAATTATGGACAGAAAGTGAACCTTGGCAAAGAGCTTGCAGTAATTTTTTTGGGAGAAATTAACAGCAAATATTTCAAAAACGATAGAATTGATCTTATAAAGAGAGCTGATTGGATTTTGTCTTGAATTGTATGGGAAAAACCCATATCTGGAGTTTGTACATTTTATACAGATGCAAACAAACAAGGAAAGGCAGGATACAAATCTGAAAGTTTAAGTAAAGTGGTTCAAAGTCCTTATAATTCAGTTCAAAAATCAGAATTGTATGCTATTCTGTTGGTATTAATGGATTTTTCAGAACCTCTCAACATAGTAACTGACTCTCAGTATGCTGAAAGAGTGGTATTACATATTGAGACTGCAGAATTTATCCCTGATGCATCAGAATTAACTTCACTATTCAGTTACAAGATACAATCAGGAAAAGGAGTCATCCTTTATACATAACTCACATCCAATCCCATACTGGTCTGCCAGGCCCTCTAGCACAAGGTAATGATGAGACTGATAAATTATTGATAGGAAATTGATAGGCCTCAGAATTTCATAAAAAACATCATGTCAATAGTAAAGGTTTAAAAAATAATTTTTCCATAACCTGGCAATAAGCCAAGGAAATTGTAAGGCAATGTCCTACTTGTTCTTTTTGCAATCAGATGCCATTACCGGCAGGATGTAACCCAAAGGGTACTCAGAGGAATGAAATCTGGCAGTACCAATCTACTTCAGAGAAAATATGGGAATTGAAGAAACTGCATATGAAGTTAACTTTTATTGTGGCAAAAGTTAGCCACTGGACAACAAAGCATCCTCGAATCAGCTGCTGACAAACAGGACAAAATGGACAGACAGGACACGAAACAAAGGACTACTGATTCTTACCAAAACAAGTGTGGTTGTGGCTTTAACAAAAGGCATCTTCTGAGGTCAGGACAATATGGCACCATCCCTGAAGTGGCCTTTGCAATTCGGAAAAGGTACAGTGCCCTTTTCTCCAAAGGTAACTGAACAGGCAGTGGGCCGATGGCTTCTGATGTGCAGTGGAACAGCAGCTGAAACAGTTATTCTTGAAGAGTAACTAAGCTGACAGAGTCTAACCTCTCAATGGTAGACTGGCATTTAATAGAGGGATGTGGAGAAGAATGGGATGCTGAGATGAAGCCACACACACACACACACACACACACACACACACACACACACACACAGCCAAGAATGGACAGCTCAATTAAAAAACCATCAACAATTTCCAGAATTTAAAATCCTAAATCATGACATGACACCAGTGGAATTCAGGTGTTTCTGGTACATGGACTGCTCTCACCAAACGTTGAACTGTTGACCTTGTGTACATCCTACTTCACAAATGAGTCTGTCAGATATGCTAAGCCTATAGGCTGAAGATGATGCCCCAACACTGCGGAGAAACTTCAGGTGACTGCCCAGGCAGCTGGCTGTTTCTGTCAACTCACATTTTTTTTGGAAGCTGCTTACGTGCACTTCCTGTTTTTATTTTTTGTTAGGTAATATTTTCTTCTTGGGTCTCTGAGGGAGTTGAAGATTAGTTAGTTAGAGTTGAAGATTAGATAGTTATAGTTAAATTTAGATAGTTATAGTTTTCCTTGTGAAGAATTTTAGAAAAGAAACTCACTAAAGAGTAAGTGTATAAATTTATTTATTGAAAGACGTTATATTACTAACGCTCTGTTAGTAATATAAGTTAGGATAGAAAGTGAATCAGGTACATTTTGGACTTACCAAAATAGGATAGATAATGGAATTATTTTCTCTGAATTTGTCAAATGCAAATGGATTAGACATTGTTAAGGTATTTATTGCTTATATATATGGTATATAGTTATTGTACTTTTGTATATAGCTTTTCTTATATTGGTTATAACTTTTTTCCTTTTTTCTTTTTATTAAAATAGAAAAGGGGAAATATGGTGATATTTTATTTGTACTGAAATGTGATTTTATTTGTATGTTAATAAATAAAGTTGCCTGGGGGTCAGAGCTAATAGCAAGGCATAGCAGAAGCCAGGCGGTGGTGGCACATATCTTTAATCCAGATCACATGACAGACAGATGTCTGTGTGTTCAAGGATACAGCCAGCATGGAGACACACGCCTTTAATCTCAATACCAACCATAGAAGACCTGGAGGTCTGTATAGACAGGCAGTGATGAGGACGTCATGTGGTTGGGTTTACAACCAATGAGAAGGCAGAACAGAAAGTCAATAAAAAGACAGATACACAGGAAGTAGGTCTCTTGCTGAGGAGAAGGACAGCAGTGGCAGGAAGGGTAAGAAGGCGGTCTTAAGTCTCAGCTCTCAGCTACTGCTCTGACCTCTTGGGCTTTTAACTCTGCATTTGGCTTTGTGTTTCTTATTTAATAAGACTGTTCATCTACAACAGAGTGACAGCAGTTAATACTAAGCTGTCATTTATTGATTATATACTGACTCATTGTACCTTTTTTTTTTCCTCGACAATGTTTCTCTGTGTATCTTTGGAGCCTGTCCTGGAACTCACTCTGTAGACCAGGCTGACCGTGAACTCACAGAGATCTGCCTGCCTCTGCCTCCTGAGTGCTGGGATTAAAGGCATTCACCACCACCGTCCAGCTGACTCACTATACCTTTAAAATTAGCTAGAGGTGTGAAAATTTGAGAGAATGTGTTTGTTAGTTGCTCTAATGAGATCGTTATATAATGTGTATATATATCAATCACATTATACCATAAATATTGATAATTATTATAAATAAAAATTTCTTTAATTTCATTATGACAAAGAAATAAAAAATATTAGAAAAAAAGAAAGGGTCACTTTCTTTTTGTTTTACTCCATTCTTTTAAGTAGATTTCTCCACAAAACCTTTTTCTTTCATTTGATATCTATTAATATTCTATAAAACTATAATAAGTTATTTGAGAATTTCCATCTTTTAGATCCAGTTTTTGAACTTGAGTTTTACGATGTGAATTCTGGTTTTCATAAACTCAGACTTAAAAACTGACAGATTAAATGTTCTTGCTTCCTTTCTGTATATAAGGAGTCAGGACAACTCCTGAGCAATTAATTTTTCTTCCTTCCTGAAACATAAAGGAAAATAAAAAGACAATTAGATTGGATTCTATGGAGAGAAGCTGAGCTGCTTTTCAGTTGTTCTAAGGCATACTGCATGGAATTCTTAGAAGACTATAGATTATTGAATGTGTCTGTGTTTGAATAAATTATCTTCAGTGGACATAGAGCACATTCAATAGCTGAGTTTGTGTTTAGTATTTGCGTAGTGTTTTTAAAAGATATATTCTTTAAACTAGCTTTACCTTTTCTGGTGTGGGTACATGAGGAGAAGTGAATTGTTGCCACTTTAGATGGAAACAGATCTGTCCATTGGTCATTTGAGAATGGCTCTTGTATTTAGAAACAGTAGTTTAAATCATTCCTACTAATAATTGATTCTAGGTTTGGAGGCAAAATCTTATTATGAAAGGAAATAAGTTCATGGCACTAGACTTTTTTTTTCTAACAAGTAGTGGAATAGTTTGAAATAATTGATCTAAGGTGGGTACACTGGTAGGCTGATACAATCCTGGTACTTGGGAAGCTGAGGCAGGCAGACAATGGGTTCAAGACCGTTGTAAGACCCTGCCCTAAAATCCCAGCAAAACAGAAAATACATAACTTATTTATAGTCATTATTCCATTGATGAATTTGCAACAAGCCCTATTGATTTAGTCAGACTCCAGTTTTCTTCCACTGCCTTGACTCCTAGAGATGTCAGCAGGCATAGGCTGGAACTAAGGGTGTCACATGCATTTGCATGGAGGCTGTTTACATGTCTGCTTTCAGAATTACTCTAGAACTTGGCCTCTACAAATTTCAATGTTCCATTCTGTTCAAATGCACGAAGCAGCTTACAGCTTTCTTTGAGATTACTCCTGCTGTCTCCTCAACTACAGAAGCATTCCTTGATGTTGCTTCAGCCCCACTGTGGAGCATACTTCTAGCTCTGTTGGTTGTCATCTCATCACTCAGGGAAGATACAGTGTTTTGTACTACTTGTTTAAAAGACAAGATAAGTAAATACTAAAGGCTGCTTCTGGGCATTCACAATAAGGATAATAATAACATGATAATCACTAGGTATTGCATGCCTCCTGTTTTAGAGAAGTGATATATACATACACTATCTTGAATTATTTCAGCATCAAGTGAAATAGACAATGTTATTATCTACAAACTTCTGAGGTAATTTTCCTAAAGTTTATCAGAGAGTCAATGACTAAGCCGTGGTTCCCACCCAGGGCTGCCTAGTGTTGTCCTTTTATTGCTGTCATCCAAATTACACCACAATTATGAAGCACACCCTCACCCACTGGTCCAGATCACAAGGTTCAGCAAGTGACATGGTCTAGAGATTCTCTGATGAGCATTTGGAAAGAATACCTACTTCAGGACAGGATGTACTGTGAATGCCAGTGGTATCAATGCAATTCTAGATCTGAAGGTTTTATATATATTGCAATTTATAGGGACCAAGTACGTATGTATGTATGTACACACACACACACACACACACACACACACACACACACATACACACATATATGTGTGTGTGCTTATATCTAACTGTTCCTTCAGTTACACAGAATAGAACTGAAACATTCAACTTTAACACAAGTCCTGGCATAACTCTCTACCTTTTTCTTCAATTCTGTAACTCTTTTGCTTTGAATATTTTGGAACTGAGTTATCAAGGGCATATGAATTTGTAAGTTTTATATTTTCTTATGTATTAGCCACTTTTTCATACCGAACTGTTTCTTGACATGCTGCTTAGATCCTACTGTAGTATTGATACAAAGTATATAGCTCATTCATGACTATAGTTTGCATATTTTTCTTTTCATTTACTTCCTACCATTTTTGTGTACTTTGGAGATAGCAAATTATCTTAGTCTTTATCTTATTTGACAGTCTCTGCCTTTTGAATAGGATATTTTTTCATTCATATATATTGATATATATGAATACATACACACACACACACACACACACACACACACACACACACACACACACATGTTTTTGAGACAGAATAGTCCTTGCTGTCCTGGATCTTGCTTTGTAGACCAGACTGTCCTTGAACTCACAGAGGTCCATCCACCTACCTCTGCCTCCCAAGTGCTGGGATTTAAGATGTGCACCACCACTGCTCAACATTCATTCATATTTAATGTAAGTGTTGTTGCTATCTTTGGATGTAATTTCTCATTTTAATTTATGCATATTCCATGTTAATGGTTTCCTTTTCTGTTTAACAAATATTTGTCTCTGTGCCATTTTATTCTTCTGTTGGATTTTAATGATTTTGTTTAAGTTGTGAGCTAGTGATTGTGCTATGGATTATGATATATATATATATATATATATATATATATATATATATATATATATATATATATATATATATAGTCTTATTAGAATCTTCTTTGGTTAATCACTGATGTGATTTTTTTGGTAAAATATGTCAACTCTACCCTGTTATAGCTCCATTTCTTCCCTTGTCTTTTGTAGTAATACATAGTATGTGCTATCAATATCTCTGCTATAAATATAATTTAATTGTGCTATAATTATTGCATTATATAAACCTTAGGATTTTTAAAGAGCAACTAAAAAGGAAAAAATACATCTGTATATTTTATACTTACATATTTTCCACTTATAGTGCTGTCTGTTTCTTTTCCTGCAGCTTGATGTTATTCTGTACTGTCATTTACTTTTAGCTCAAAAACTTTTCTTGGTGTTTTCTGTAATGTAGATATGATAGGAAAGAATTATCTCCATTTTTATTTATGTATGGCTGTCTTTGTTTCACCTTCATACTTGAAGGATAGTTTTAATTTGTTGACATATTTTTTTTCCTCCAGCATTTTGAATTTGTCATTCCTCCACCTTTTAGTTTCCAGTTTTCTAATGAGGAGTCTGTCATTAATCACACTGCTGTTCCCCACCATGCCACGAGACCTTTTTCTCTTGCAGTTTTCACAATTTTCTTTGTCTTTCACTCTTAACAGCTTGACTGTGGTGTTGTCTACAGATATATTCTTTGGTGTGTGTTGACTGAGATTACTTCAAATTTTTGCATGTTTAAATTTTTTTTATTAAAGCTAATAATTATTATAAGCAATTAAATAATAATTAAAGCTAATAATTCAGCCATTATTACTTTTTCTTTTTTTAATTTATTTTGTTTACTTGGCATACTGGTTTGTTTATGAGGAAAGGTTTTAGTACACAGCCTGAGTTGGACTTGAACTCAAAATCCTGCCATAGCTTCCTGAGGATTGACAAAGATGGGTAACTGTACTCGGCTCCAGCCATTGCTTCTTTAAAGAAAATTTATTTCTTTTTCCCTTTCATTCTGGGATTACTATCACATTCACACTGGCACTTTTGGATTTTTCCCATAGTCCTCTGAACTTCTGTTCAATGTCCCTCAAACTTCTTCTCTTCTTGTTTCTCACATTGGGGAATTGTTTTGGGTAAACCTGCATTAATGGGAAGTTAAAAATCGAGTTTCACTATGGAACCTGCATTTTTTTTATTTAACTTCTCTGTCATTACACTTCTTTTTGGAACTCAGTCAGGTGCATTAGTATGTAGATTCCCTAGGAACCTGACTGCCACACCTGCCAGGGAAGCAGGTCAGCAACTTTCAGATCTTTACCCTTCCTCTTCTTGTACAAACCCAACCTCCAAGTCTCATCCCCACCTCTGTAGCAGACTACTGGTTGGCCACTCCCCCCTCTCTGCCCTCATCCCCAGAGGACCTAGCAGATAGATCCTGCTGGAACAGTCTGCTTTACTACCTCCTGTGGACCCCCGAGCCCTCTCCCTTCTAGCCTATCTCCATCACAAAGTGTCAGCTCCAATACCAAAAAAACCGCATTCTAACCAGAACCCCCAGTGGCCACACCTGGCAGGATCTCAGAAGCATTCCATACCAGGCAACCCAGCCCTCACACCCTCCTAAGAACCACAGAGGGCAACAGAAACCCAGGAGCAGAACATGCATTCAACAAAGACAAGACCAGATATCAGCACTTAGACTTGTAATATCTCAAACCCACCTACCTAGACACCAGCATAAAAACAAAATTAATGACAGCCAGGACAATATGTTTCCATTAAATCTCAGCATCCCTATTAAAGTAGGCCCTGAGAAATGCAATATAGCTGAAGGTCAAGGCAAGGACTTCAAGATAGCCTTTATGAATATGTTAGAGGCCCTTGAAGATGAACTAAATAAATCCCTTAAAGAAATCTGTGAAAACACAAACAGTGGAATGAAATGAAGAATACAATATAAGACTTGCAAGTGGAAGTAGAATAAATAAAGAAAACCCAAACTGAAGGAAAACTGGAAATGAAATTTTAGGAACTCAAACAGGAATCTCAGAGGCAAGCCTCACCAACAGAATACAGGAGATGGAAGAGAGAATCTCAGTCTCTGAAGACAGGATAGAAGAAATGGATATCTCCGTCAAAGAAAATGCTAAATCTAAAAACACCCAGGCACAAAACATCTAGGAAATCTGGGACATTATGAAAAGACCAAATATAAAAATGGTAGGAATAGAGGAAGAAGAAGAAACCCAGGTCAAAGGCACAGAAAATATTTTCAACAAAAATTATAGAAGAAAATTTCCCCAACCTAAAGAAAGAGGTACCTACAAGAACTATACAGAACACCAAATAGATCAGAAAAGAATTTCCCCATGTCATAAAATAATCAAAACACTAAATGTAATATACAAAGAAAGAATATTAAAAACTGCAAAGGAAAAAGACCAAATCACATATAAAGGCAGACCTATTAGAATAACAACTGACATTTCAATGGAGACTTTACAACCCAATGGAGCCTGGACAGATGTTCTGCAAGCCCTTAAGAGACACAGACCACACAACTTGTTACAAGCATACTGAGTGAAATGTTAGTATATTGATTGATTTTGACTATTAACTGGATACAACCTAGATTCATGTTGGAAGGCCTCCTGGCTGGTCAGAGCTTGTAGTCCATCATGGCCTGGCAGCATTTCCCAAAAGCTTGGCGACATGGAGACTCCTTCCCTCCCCAGTGAAATTTGCTATTCTCTACCTGCTCTTATCTGGAGAATGTCCCTGGGCCTGGAGGACTGACCTTATCTGAAAGCTATTTCTAAGCCAGATGCTTGATTTATCTTTAACTTGACCCTTGGCATAGATTCCTGCAAGAAGACTTGTGCTAGGAGCTCTGCCATAGACCTACTGCCACTTAGGAAGCCTTGTGACAGGAGCATGCCACTTAATGCAAATTAGGGTTTGTCCCCAGGCTCCCCAATCCTATATGTTCCTTATACTCTGGGATAGAGCTGGGCTGATTCAGCAAAGTCTGTCTCACAGAGGGCTGTCTCCATCATACCCACAGCCATCCAAACCCTGTTCCCTGCTTCTTCTCCCTCCACTCTCGTGGACCAGTGTAGCCAATGATCCTGGGAAAACTTGAGAGGAGTTTCAGTTGAGGAATTGTCTAGGTCAGGTTGGTCTATGGACAAGCCTGTGGAGATTGCCTTGGTTGGCAGATATAGGGAGACCCAGCCCATTTTGGGAGGTACCATTTCCTAGGCAGGCATCCTGGACAGGATAAGAGAGAACAAAGCTATCAGCAGTCAAGAAACGGTTACACACATTCTCTTTTCTTTTGACTATGGGTTTGATGTTGACTAGCTGCTCGAGTTCCTGCCCTGATTGTCCCTCAGTGACGGACTGAGACTTGGAGTTGTAAGTAAATGACCTCTTCCTCTCCTCAGTTGCCTTTTTGGGTTTGTTTTTTGTTTTTTTCGAGACAGGGTTTCTCTGTGTAGCTTTGCGCCTTTCCTGGAACTCACTTTGTAGTCCAGGCTGGCCTCGAACTCACAGAGATACTCCTGCCTCTGCCTCCCGAGTGCTGGGATTAAAGGCATGCGCCACCACTGCCCAGCCAAGGGCAAGGTGTTTTTTTTTTTTTTTTATCACAATAGTTACCTCAGATGGGGTTCTCAGTATAACCCTGGGCTACTATCATCTCTTCAAAACTGTGTTATCTGTCGTGGATGAATAGCACCAATGGAAATTGACTTGAGGAATCTTAACCACATTTACTAAGTAGTGACAGGAAGCCAGTGAGCAGAGTAGCATTTCACTTTAGTCATTTCCAAAAGGAACCATTGGAGCACTTGTAAGTTTATTTTGTTGTTGTGACAACACTGTCATCTGCCAAATCCTGACTCAACGCCAATGCTAACAGATCTGAGTTCTTGTCAGCTGTGTGACTCAATGCCAATGTGTACATGTATATATATGGTCTGTTCAGTCTGTATAATGTTACTCACGTGTATGTTTTTACGATGACCGTTGGCATTGGATAACCAATTGGTGGGCTGTTCCATGAGGAGGACTCTTGACCTCCTCTCAACATTCCTTAGTTGTCTGTGGTTCTTTCTCTAGGGTTGAGGCTGTGTGGAAAAGCCATATATTTCTAATGGTACCAAGTTTCTGAATCTTTTATTAGAGTTAAAAAAAAAAACACTTAGTGTGAATTCCCTTAAGTAGAAAGCCCTCAGTAACTCTAATTAGAGCAATTGAATTGGGTTTTTACTCTGTTCAGATTCCCTCAGAAGGCTTAATCAATCTCTGTGCACAGTGCCCTATAAAGTTAACACATGATATGTGTGTCAAAGGCCGTGGGAAAGATGTTTCCCCCGAGAATGACTGACTTCTCACAGGATGAATTCAGAACCAATGTGGATCTAAGGCAAGCCCCAGTTTTTCTTTAGTTTCTGTGTCTTAGACGCTTCTGTCCTACCTCAAATAAATATTAGCAATATTTCAGCACACCCAGGCTATGGGTCATCAAAAAAAATGCATTAGGCATATGTGATGCTTTTGTTTTTTTTAAAATATGTTTTAGTAGTTCTTTGAGAATTTTTCATGTAACATATTTTGATCCTATTGCAATTCTTCAAATCTTGTCAGAGAAGTATCTTAAACATTTTCAAGACCACACTCTTATGTTGCCATAAAAAATCAGAAAAATTACGTCTTTTCAACTAATGTTACATTCAATATTTGAATATGATTGCAAATAGTATTATTGTTTATATATAGCAGCAACTTTTCATGATAAATCCATTTCCTTACGCAGATGCTGCACAGGGCAGCTGTGATCCTCTTGGGTCACTGACTGGCTATTTGAAGTGTACTCCATTTGGGGTATCAGTGTGTGTCTCGTCACAGAACCTTTATCTTCATGTTAGTGCTTATGCAAATAGGAGTGAGGGAATCCAGATGCTGAATATCAGGCATAGATCTGCTCCTGTCATTTGCCGGGAAGTCTTCATAACTATACCCCACAGCTGAGAAATGACTCGCTCTGATTATCTCCATCAGTAATTGCCGGCGATTTATAAGACCTCCATCTGATTTTCCTCTTTCTATTCATACAGGACTAGAGAGAAGGATTCTGAAATTTCTGTTTTCCATTACTTAAAGTGTTCTGAGATTTGACCATGAATGGGGTCTCAAACTTCTCTTACGAGTTGTTTGAGTGTCAGACATGGATATCTGTGTCCTGCTCTACTATCACCCTTGTCTTATTCTCTTGGTGGACAGTCTCTCACTGCACCTGGGGCTGACTGTTTCAGATAGAGGTTCTATCCAGCAAGCCCCAGAAATCCTCTTGTCTCTACTCACTCCCATCCTCTGCAGCACCAGGGTTGCGAATACTGTGCAATCACGCCCAGTTTTTTTATATATGTGCTGGGGATTGAACTCAGGTCTTTGTGCTTGCAGAGAAAACATTCTGATTCACCAGATAACTTCATATTTCTCACTGTGCTTACTATTTCTCATGCGAGGATGCTGGGAGGTCATTGCATATACCCTTCTATAGACAAATGTTGTTTATCACAAACATTCTCTCTGAGTGCCGTGATAAGCATGGGTAAAGTAGTGAACAGGGCTTATCTCTGACCTCAGATACTTCTTGGTAACACTGATTATTTCTCTGAAGAGGGTTGCCACCTGTCTTTACAATTCCTTCTGTATGCTGTTGACCTTCCCTGGATGTGTCTTTCTGAAAACCACATCATTTACCATTTTTATTTATTTATTTTTGTGTGTATTGCATGCAGATTGAGCATTGCCACATGCAAAGCACTGTGCCAAGCACTTTGGGGACATCATCTCACTAGTGCTCATAACACCAGGAACTATTACATTTGTTCATACAGTGATGCTTTAAAGTACTGAGTACGTTATTTCAGGTCATAGGGTTGCACCCGATGGACCTGGAACTCCAGTCTCCTGCCATTTCATGGTGGAACTCAACAGTCGGGTGTTACACTAAGCTGACTCCTACGCTGTTCTCTTTGTTGCAGGAATTCTCATTACTATTGTGCACATTGGTGATAAGGTAGGAGAAATACATTAGGCAGAATGTTAAAAGCACAGCGTTTTCAAAATATGCCTCTCAGGTCTTCCTCCCTAGAGATTCTGATCTGCCCTCTGGTGTGGGGTCTGTGGTTAGATTGAAAAGGCTTCCCCAGGGCTCTGCTTCATCCTCTCTTGCCAAGCGCCATGAAGACACAGTTGCATTTGCTGCATTCTGGGAGGTTCACTTTTACTCCCCACTCCCAGCTGTCATATTTCCAGTTGAGACACCTTGTTGGTTTCTGTCTCGTTCTTTCCTCTCTTTTTTTGCCACCTGAGTTCAGTCCCTGAGATCTTCCATACTTGTCCTTCTCATGACTGTGACAATTAACCTGGAGTATGAAAACTAATTTTTACTGGCCATATACAGTTCTCAGAACCAGAAAATTGGTTATTACGGATTTACTTTCATCCACTGAAATACCTCCACTGTGTCATCATCCCTATCCTCAACCTTCCGGTCAACTCCAGACAATCTACTCATATTTCATGATATTAACCCCAAACAGGGCATTTAATGAATGCTTTGCATGAGGTAGAATCCTTCCAATTCCTCCTCCAAGGCTCAGGGTGTCTCAGTCCTCCATCTATCAATTTATCTGTTGTCAGCTACACTTTTTCCAGGAGAACACTCATTACCCTTCGGGAGGAAAGGGTAAAATGCCGATTTGCCTTCAGATGTCAAGAGTCCAGGCTTCCATTCAGATCAGCGACTTGGAGATGATTGCAGGTGTGTAAACCACAATTTATTGCCACTTTTGAAAATATAATCTGACAAAAGGGGCATGAAGTCACTTATCACAAGCTATGCAATCAATTACGTCTATCTGCCTATCCGTCTAGTCAACAGACTTTTAGGCAAATTCTCTCAGCTTGTTTCTCAGGATACAAAACTGAACCTCCATTATAAATGAGCTACTGCATGTGTTGCCAGTGAGTTCTACCGTATCATAGACATAAGGAAATAACGATGCACTGGAAAAATGCATCCTGAGACCTGCTTTCATTGGGTCATCCATAATGAACCCAATCAGAGGACAATGAATTTAGGCTGCTTGGCATTGATTCTAGTTAATACAGTCACTCATAGATGAGAGGAAGTAGCATGGACCTTGGTAATTAGGGGCAGATTAGTAGAGAAGTTGGACTGTATAGGAACCTTAAGGAATGCTTAGTAATTCGATCAATGAAGGCAGAGAGGGTGAAATCATTCTAACTGAGAGGAAGCAAAAAAGAGATTCTCCCTCTCCTAGTTATTATTATAATTTTTTGGTGGTTTTTTGAGACAGGATTTCTCTATGAAACAGTCCTGGCTGTCCTGGAACTTACACTGTAGACCAGGTTTGGCCTCGAACTCACAGAGATCTGCCTGTCTCTGCCTCCCAAGTGGTGGGTTTAAAGGCATGTGCCACCACAACCACCCAGCTTCCCTCCCCTAATTCTAAGGTTGTTTTCCAGGTCTGTGTAACTATCTTACATGGTGTCTTTGATGCTGTCATCATGCCTGGGTATGAGGAGCGGGGACAGCCTGAGACCAGCTCTTTCATTTAGATCCACATTTGTGACAGTATTGGAAAGTTACTCATTTGGGCATTTAAAATTATATTAATTGTGGAGAGAAGATACAGGAACTTAGGAGGGTACACTGTCACATGGCCAACCCACTTTTATATGAGCAAAGGAGATATGCCATAAAGACAGAACCCATTTATTTTTTAATTTTTTTGTTTGGGGTTTTCTGAGTTTCTAACTCCTTGTTTATTAGACTCCAACCAGGCTGTAGGAGGTTCTTGGTGTGTGGTACTGAGTAGATAAAGTGGGATAGAGATTAGAATTCCCATCGATTATTAGAAGGCGATTCTTTATGGGTTCAAAGGAAATGGGACCCTAGGAACCCACAGTAAGGATTCTATTAGACAACAAGAGGACATAGTGCTGAGAAATGGTTCCATTTTGTAAGACCAGAGACCGTTAGTAACTGGTAAGAAAGGAATCACCTTATGAGATCTGGGTATCTTTGAAGCATCCAGGGCTAACCCACATTGAAACATGAGATAAGGGCCTTAAACCAAGTACTACAAATATTCTTGATTTTGTATTTTCCAAGAGAACAGAAATCCATGCCCATATTGTAGCCAAGACAGGGCATATCCTCATGATATCAACTCCTTTTTGGTTTAAATTTTACTGACACTCCACACTTTCCTCAGTCCCATAGCAACCCTGACTCTTTCCATGACCAGTGAACTGCCTCAATGCCTCAACTCGGTGTTTGAAGTACCCTCCCTTGCTTCACCAAAAAAAACAAAACAAAACAAAACAAAAAACCTAAGTTGTTTAAAGTGTAAGCTTTTTTTTTCAAGGCTCTCTCTCATCTAGGTATTATCAATTGTTAATATTTTATATTAAGAATTTTAGGAAAAAGTGCCTCTCTGTTGATTTGTAGTGTTGGGCATCATACGTCATGCATGTCAGCCAAGCTCCCCTCATCCAGTAGTGACTATTTTAAACATGATCTATACCATTTATTTCAACTAATTGTTAGGCTTTACCCAGTAATATTTGTTTTAAATACTCTTGATTTAAGAAGTACATGCGCTCAAGGCTGGAGAGATGGCTCAGGGGTAAGGGTGTGATTTTTTCGCAGAGGCTTAATTCCAAGCATCCACATGTGGCAGCCCACAGCTACATCAAACTCCGGCTTCAGGAGGTCCAGTGCCACTAGCCTTTAAGTGCACCTGAACCCAAATGCTCAGCTCATATGCACATACACATATACATAATTAAACATAAAATAAATAAAAAAGGTACACTATTGCTATGGAGGTTTTTTTCTTTCTCCTTTCTTTCTTTCTTTCTTTCTTTCTTTCTTTCTTTCTTTCTTTCTTTCTTTCTTTCTCTCTCTCTCTGTCTCTCTCTCTCTCTCTCCCTCTCTCTCTCTCTCTTTCTCTCCTTCCTTCCTTCCTTCCTTCCTTCCTTCCTTCCTTCCTTCCTTCCTTCCTTTTTTCTTTCTTTTCCTGGCATGCTCTAATTGGCTATACCTTCTGGACTATTATAATCTCTAATGAAGTTTACTTACCAGATAAGCTCAAGCCCTCAGTTTGCAGGAATGTGATATCTTTGTCATACTAGTGATTAGGGATATAAAAATCAGTTGCCACTTCCACAAGGCAACTTTGTCTCTTTTTGGTGGGTATATACTAAGATTCTAACAATGTCTACACCACGTTAAATGTTGTGTGCCCTGGGCAGCGCACAGCAGCACACACCCACCCACATACTCACATCTACACACTCACACCCACACACCCACCCACACCCAACACATCCACACCCACATCCCACACACACCTACATTCACACCCACACCCCCATTTACATCCACACACCCACCCACACCCACACACCCCTACACATTTGCTCTGAAGGGTCCAAGAGGGCAGTAAACAAAGCATTTGAAGGAACAATGTAGGAGAAGCTGTAGAGATCACCAAGCTTTCTCCTTACAACCTGGCATATGGCACTTGAAGCCTGGTGTGCTCTAATTGGCTCTACCTTCTGGGCTATTATAATCTCTAATGAAGTTTACTTACCAGATAAGCTCAAAACCCCAGTTTGCTATTAACATATATGTATAGAACGATCAGTTCTTTTTCTGGAACTTGCTCATTAGATCAGGAAACTACTTAAAAGAAATGGAATCCCAGCTTGTGGTGAGAGCAGGTGTTTTTCCCAATACCTGTGATCTTCCCCAGCATTTTATATCTCCGGACAGGGACTAATGATAAATGTTAGAAAAAAACAGTGGCCTATGCATGGGGCAAAATTATCACTTCCAGAGTAAGGAAGGGAGATGCTGCAATAAATGGTTGAATAACAAGATAGACAGGGGAATCTGCCTGGGTTAGTTATCTAAACACATGTAACTGTTTTATTGCCTTAACTCATAGACACTGGTGTTCTTTCTTGTGTATTATAGCCATTAGCATAAATTATTCTGCCAGATACAATGACTATGTTTTTAGTTACTCTTCTCATTTGTTGAGACAAATTTATGAATCAAACAACTTTAGGGAGAGAGGATTTAATAGGAGAGATAGTCTACTATGATGGGAAAGGCGTAGCATCAGGAGGATGAGGCACCTGGCCACATTGCATGGATAGTTAGGAAGCAGAGTGGACAGGAAGTAGGTGAGCTGTAAAACCACAAGGCATGCCCACAGCTACCCACATCCTTCAGTGAGATGATTTCCTGAAGGTTCTACGACTTCCCCAAATATCACCACCAATTAGGAACCAAATGTTCAAACATTTTAGTCTGTGTTTCACATGTAAAATGACATTATTCAGAGTGTTCAGAGTGGGACACCTGTCTTTCCCAGTAGTGCTATTCATTTTGGGAAGTCTACCTACTGCCCAGTCAGAAGGAATGACTGATGGCTGAGCCTGCTAGTTGTGTTAGTGTTCTGGTCGGAGTGTTCTTCACCCGCTTCAGGATGCTTGTATCTGACCTCTTGCCTCATTATGAATTCCTTCATTTTTTACTAGGATATTGTCTTGAAAAGACCCAGTAAAAAATTCTTGCCAGATATTCCCAGTGACTGATTCCATGAGAGATTCTTATGCTTTGATCATTACATTGACTAGCATGTTTTACTTGTGCGGTATCTAAGATTGAGGCCTTACAATCCCTTCCCCAGGAAAGTTTTGAATGAAATGTACTCTTTTGCAAAGCTACTTTATACTAACTCAAGTGAATTGAAACTGATGTAAGAAATTATGAGAAATAACTGTGAGGGACCTGACCTATTCTTCTCTGAGGTGGGAGACGTCGTCAGGGAAGGCCATTGCCCTCTGAGGAACTCAGAGCATCTCTCCTAAGCTGTAGACATTTGGGATTGTTCTGGGGTGTCCCGTACTCCATACCTGGGGCTCTCTTTATTCAAGTTTGTTCCCACCCTGTTACATCAGGGCACTGGGAAGACAGAATTATCCAAGCTGTAGAAAATCATCTAATTCCTATGGGCATATGATTACTGATGAATTGTTGGAGAATTATTAACATTAAATAAGCCCTTTGCCCAAGAATCATTTTTAAGACACTAAGTCCTTTTGAATGTAATCTGACATCAGACAGGACAGCTAGATGGCTCTGTCTCACCTGGCTTTTGCATGCCAGTTGAGCTTATGAGCTTATGTGGTTGCTTATGAATACTTTTCTCTTCTGAACAGATCAGAAGCCTCACAAGTGACCCACTAGGGAGCTTTCTGTCTAGTTTTGCACTGAAGCAAGAAGGTGAAAGAGAAGGCATTGGTCTCCACAGCTTGTGGGTAAATGCAGAAGAGGAGGCCCTGTTTTCTCCCATTGCGATTGCAGCTCTTGTGTGTCTCTCTCCCACTCTCATAACATGGTTGAAAGGGATATATGTCATTCTGTATCTTCCCTTTCAAGGTCAGAATGTCAGTAGCTGACCAAAGATAAGATTGTCTCCCACTCCGGAAACCCAAGCCAAAGTCAGACTGTATGTAAAATGGTACATGATCTGGATCTAGGAATACACCCCCGATTAGCACTTTTGCAGTTTAGACAATCACCATGGTATCAAGTGAGAATTTAATACATTGGCTTCTGAAGGTAAAGGCTGCCTGCAGTTAGTGACTGAGTTCCATGGCAGTTGCCTTTCTTTGTTTTATCTCCCCTGATATACAGGAGCAGACTTAAAGCATGTTCTCCCCTCTCCTTAGATTTTCTGTATTTATAGTGCTCCATTAGTCATTAAACTACTTTATCACAAAGTTTTGTGGAGTGTTTTGATCATGACATTCACCATTGGGAAAATTTTTGCTACGCTGAAATCAATTGAGACAGCTGAGGTTCTGTACATGGGCCCCGAGGAGACTCCGTCAGTGTACACATTTGTTGGTATTTAAGAAGTTTTGAATTTAAAAGTAAGCAAAATGATCTGAAGATTGTTTTCAAAATGTGCTTGTTATTAGCCTCATATTGTATCTGTAAAACGCATTTTTATATTGAACTTGACATTAGTTTCAGCTTCCACAAAGTAATTGCCATTTCAGACATTTGGAAGCCCGTGTTCAACGCTAATAGACTTACACATTGATAGTAGTATTTAGTAAACTTGGAATAGGAGAGATGAGGCAAACATCTATATTTCTTAGAACCATGCCTGGTTCATATTAGGCTGTCAGTGGACATGTTTTGATAGATAGGCTGAGTGAATTCATTTTGTAAAGCAAATATCCACAAAACACGAGTAGTGTAAAACAATTATAAGAAAGGCTAACGGTCCAGGGAACGGATGTTCCAAATGAGAGCTTTAGCTATCACCTGGTTCAGAGAAGATAAAGGGCACTTCAAGGATGATGAAATCATGTCATGAGATGGTCCCTGCAAGTGGAAGCCTGTGCCCCTTGCCTTCTGGTGGAATTGACCTACAGGAAGCATCAAAAGCGAAGGAGGCAGGGTTTGTGGAGGATGTAGAGGGAGCAGTTATTCTTTGCCAGGTCATGGGGTCAGGGGCTGTGATGATTTTTTTTTGTCCCATTTTCATCAGGTATAAAAGCTTCCATCTTGGAGATCCTTGACATTCTTCTTCAGGGTCTAGTCTGGTGAGTCTGTCTGACCCTCCTCTCCACTGACACTCCCCAACCCACCAGATCTAGATTTTGTCCCACATCCAGTACCCCAGCCTAGTCTGGCCAATCTTGCCTTTACCACAACCAACATCTAGGCTTCTACCAGGATCTGCCTTGCCTGAACCCAAGCCAACCTCCCTCCCCCACCTTGCCACATCCAGCCTCTCCACCCAGCCAGTTCTACCACCACACTCCAGTCTTGAGGCAAGTCACACAATCTGCCCAGCCCTCTCTGTCCACCTGATTTCATTCCACTTTAACCATTTCCAACCTATAGAGCCAGACTACCTGTACATTCTCTTTTCTGCTCCAACCTTATCTGTCCTTATAAGACACAGAACTAACAGAAAAAGTCCATATGCCTGGATCTCATCACAAAAATACAAACAATATGAAAGATCAACCCAGTATCATTCTCTCTCCTCTGAAACCTATCTGTCCTATAGAAATGTTTGCCAATGAGAACTAACCAGATGAACCCCAGGACACAGAATTTAAAAGAACAATCATGAACTTCAATGAAAAATTTAAGGAATATAAAGAAGATACAAAGAAACATCTCAATGAAATTCAAAAGAATGAAAGCCTGAGTGATGGCTAATAAAAGAACAAATATAAGGCTAAGGGAAATGACAAAGACAGCCAGGATGTGAACATGGAATTCAATAAAGAGATGAAGTCATTGAAGAGGACTTAAGCTAAAATGAAGATGGAATTATAAAACCCAATAACCCAACTAGAGAACTCAAAAGGAAATGATAATAGAATGACTCAAGTAGAAGACAGAATATAAGGACTTGGAGAAAAAGTAGAAAATCTAGACCAAATAAGCAAAGATTATAAAAAATAAATTATGCTGGGTGCATAATTATGGCGGTGCATACCTTTAATCACAGCACTTGGGAGGCAGAGCCAGGCAGATCTCTGTGAGTTCTAGGCCAGCCTGGGCTACCAAGTGAGTTCCAGGAAAGGCACAAAGCTACACAGAGAAACCCTGTCTCAAAAAAACAAACAAAAAAAAAACCAAAACAAAAAAGGAAGGACAAAGCCCTTGAATTATAGGCAAAGATGAAGGAGAAGAATTCCAAGTCAATGGCATAGACCAGAGATTCAACAAGATCATAGAAGAAAACTCCCCCAAACTAAGGAAAGACACACCCATACAGAAACAAGAATTGCAAAAAACACCAAATAGACAAGACCAGAAAATAGAATCCCCATAATATATCATAGCTAAAACACTAAGCATACATATCAAAGAAAGTGTATTGAGAGCTGCAAGAGAAACAAAACAAAACAAAACAAAACAGAAGTACCATATAAAGGAAAATCCATCAGAGTGACAATTGAGTTAGTTCATGATGTAGACTTTGAAGCCAGAAGAGCCTAGAGCAATACATTCCAAGCCCTACATGACTATGATAGTCAACCCAGACTAATATACCCAACAAAAAGAACAACCAATAACAAATGCCTGAGAGGTTTCAGGAAAAGGGAATCTTCATTCACTGTTGGTGAGATTGCAAACTGGTGCTGCCCCTGTGAGAATTAGTATGGAGAACTTTCAAAAAGCTAAACATAAATCTATCCTGTAGCCGAACTATACCCTCTCCTTGACACATTCCCAAAGAACTTGACATCCTACTCCATAGATACTTTTGCAGTCATGTTTATTGCTGCTCTATTATCAATAGCTAGGGAATGGAAACAAACCTAAATGTCCTTTAATTAACAATGAGTACTAAAAATGTGGTATATATGCACTGTGAAATACTGTTCAGTTGTAAAGAAAAATGAAATTATAAAGTTTGCAGGTAAAATATATGGAACTAGAAAAGATCATATGAATGAGGGCACTCAGAACCAAAAAGACAAATATTGCTCACCATCTCTCATGGGAACCTTTTAGCTATAAATCTACAAATGTGAGAGAGTACATATCCTTTAATGACTACAGAAACCAGGGAAGTAAAGAGAGACCATTGCTGGGGTAGATTGTTGGGGGAGCAATGGAGAAGGGAAGGGCAGGGTAAAAGTGTTAAGACTGGAGAAATAGGAAAAATGGATGAGGCTTTAAGATTGAGGAGGGAGATAAATACAGATGAAGAGGATAAAATATGATGTCTAAAAAAGTCACAAGGAATCATACTATTAACTACTTAAAAGTACCCATAATACCTATACAACTGTATATACATATGTATGTGTGTGTGTGTGTGTGTGTGTGTGTGTGTGTGTGTGTGTGCATAGTTGCATAGTTTATATGAAATTTTCTTATTTGAGCTTACAAGGGTCCCCACAAGAGCTGTAAACCATCTATCAAAAACCCCACTGTTGTTCAAATTGCTAATTTTTTTTTATAAAAAAACTCAGAGTCTGGTATTAGAGTGAATGCTGAAAGATCAGAGAGACAAAAGAACAAGCCACCTCTTACCTCTAGGACTCCTCAGCCTGAATAGCTTTCCTCAGCCAAAAGACTTTAGTTTCTGTCTCCTTACACCTTATATACCTTTCTCCGCCTGTCTCAGCTTTCCTAGTGCTGGGATTAAAGGCTTGTGACTCCCAAGTACTGGGATTAAAGGTGTGTGCCACCACTGCCTGGATTCTATGTTTAATCTAGTGGCTTGTTCTGTTCTCTGATCTTCAGGCAAATTTATTAGGGTACACAATATATTACCACACTTCACCACCAGGCATGAGACGCTCTCTTTTAAACAGATATTTTGAGAAACTCCCCAAACATTACAGGTCATTCTTATTGCCCTTTGTTGCCCCCCAGAGGTGTAAAGTAAGAGTTATTGCTCTTACTGAAGACACCATGGACTTCAGATACTGGACCCAGAGGCCCCTGATCTAGAATTGACCTCTTCTGTAAGAAATAGCTTTTCTTGTACCAGACAGTGCCATGCAAGTTTCCATGTTACAATGACTATGAACTACAACAACGTCTAGCATGGCATAGTAACCCTAAAGGGGCAGTGGTGGTAACCAACAGCTCTCCAGTTGGACAACCTCAACAAGTGGAAAAATCATGCCTGGTACTAGAAACCTAGTTAAATACTTAGGGCTAATGAAGACATGGATCTTGGAGGAGAACCTACAGGCACCACTTTGCTAAACCAGCATGATCCTTAACTACATTCTAGAAATTTTCCTTACATACATAGATAAATGGAGTCTTTACCCCTCATCAAGAAAAATTCTCTTTGCAACAGGTGGAGAACTCTATAGAAAACCACAACCAATCGAGATGGAAAATTGAGAATCCCAGTCCCAACAGATACATCTACAAGACAAATCCCTACCTAAGGCTCAGAGATCATTGTGGAAGAGGGGGCAGAAAGAGTGTAAGAGCCAGAGGAACAGGGAATTTGCTGTGAGACTGTGTCACCTAGAAATGTCAAAAGCTACACCTATGGTATATCACCAACACGACTGCTTAAACATGATTTGAATAAGGAATACACCAATAGACAAACTAACATGGAAAGGGTGTGGAAGCACATTTCTTTGTGGTGAAACATCCAAAGCCCTTTCTCCTAGCTTTGTAGAATTATATAGCACATTGTCATTAGCTACAGTCAGCCTATTTTAAGCACCTCCCAATATGTTATTTGAAGGCTATTGAGGGATGAGTTGACCACTCCGATCCTGGAAAGTCACTGGAAAACTGAAGAGGAAAAATGATGCACACCTGCTGTGAAAGAGAATGACAACCTCAGGCACAGATGTGAGCTTGCAGTTCATTTCCCACACACATTGCACACAATAAACACAGGAGTTAAAATATCCATGGTGGCTGTGACCAGGTACCTACCTGCAAGGAGTTCTCACTAGAAGGCATTAAAGAAACCACTACAAAGATGTATTCACAAAAATTCTAAATTAAAAAAAAATCACTGAACCATTTTCTGAGTAGAAGGCAATGTGAAAGAAAGTTTCATGTAATACAAATTAAATATTGCAATACCTTCATAACGTGTGCAATTATTTTATTCCCCTGTTGGTTTTAACACAGTGCCATGTTCTTCAAACATCAGGTCATTTGCAATCCCTTTAGCACTCAGTTTCTCTGTACATGGCTGCTGTTCTCCCAGAAGGATCTTTTGAAGCCCACGTTAAGCAAATGGGTGTTTCTGCTCTCCCCAGAACACACTAAATACTTGTAACGACAAGTGCAAGAAGTAGGTGGAGTAGGTCAGGACGAGGAGCAAGGGAGGAAGATGCTGACTTAGATGCAAAGGCTGAATGTGCGCTTAGTGCAATAGATACAGTTTCTCAACCCGGAACACCACCACGAGCAGATCCAGCTAGCACAGGCTAAAAGTGATTCGGCTGGTTTAACAGACCACTGAGCAAAATAAATACTTAGGCCGTCAATTGCAGCAGCCGGGGAATGAATTCTGTGTAAACCAAGTGAAAGTTGCCCTGAATGGAAGGCTCCCAGGGAAATCAAAGGAAATAAAGCTGCTGTTTGAACAAGATAGTAGTAAAAAGTTAGAGAGGAATTTAAATGAGTGGCTTGAGATTTAATTTATAGCATGGCCCTTGTTAAAAGCTTGTGCCTGAAACAGCATAATAGGAAGGGAATGCCCCTGGGATGGGGACTGCATTTAATTATCCAAGTAGGAAGGGGTCTCAGAAACCAAATGCAATGGGTGGATTTAGTGTGAAAAGTTGAGAGCAGAAATGAAAGGACTGATGTAGTACTACTACCAGCTAGGGAGGAGGCTGACAGTCCCTGGCAAGTCTTTTTTTTTCCAAAAATTATTTTATCTATCTGCCTATCTATCTATCTATCTATCTATCTATCTATCTATCTATCTATCTATCTATCTATCTATGTATCTATCTCTCTATCTTTTTATCTATTTAGTGTGCTTTGGGAGGGCAGTGTGTGTGTGTGTGTGTGTGTATGTGTGTGTGTGTGTGTGTGTGCGTGTGTGTATGTAGGGCACATGTGCCATGACATGGGTATGGAGGTCCAGGGACAAGTTTGGGGAGTCAGTTTTTATCTTCTCCATGTGGGTTCTTGGGATCACACTTGTGTTAACAGGCCTGTTGGCATAAGCCTTTACCCACTGGGCCATCTTCCCAGCTGATTTTATAGAGTTTTCACATTTGCCTTATTCTCGTAGCCTCTTCTGTAATTTCTGGGTAATTTAATACCTAGAGAGAGTGAAGCTAGTTGTTAATTGATTCTTAGCTCCTGCCCTTTGGCATTTCATGTGGCTTTTTAGTCCTCAACTCTGTCAGAGAAAGAGCACTGCCTGAATAGCAGAGGAAGGAGATGTGAGATTTGAAGAGCTGGAGCCAATAGGTGCCTTTCTGAAAAAAAAAAAACTGGCTCACCAGCATTCTTAAGAACATGACTGAAGTGGGAAGATCAAAGAGAAGCTAATTGATGTCAACTGGATATTCAAGTTTAAAAATGGAAAGCTCCTCACCCAGATCAATAAAACAGCTGATGGCCAGTGTTTGAATAGTTATGAGTTTTGAAGCAGTCCTTGCTTGAAGTTTCGACCTTAAGGTTTAGATTAATTTTGGAGTGAAGAAACACATTTGAAGCTATGATATTTCATTTTTTTTCATTTGGTATAGACTTAGTAAAAAGATAGGGGCACTGTTGTTAAAGGAACAAAAGAAAATCCCACTTCTCTACTGAATTTTACTCTCAAACAATACCATTCCATCTCTTATCTCCCCAAATCAGGGTCACCTCATTAATTTTCAGTCTGACCTAATTTTTTTCCAAGGTAGAATTTTTTTTTCATCTCCCTCTCTTAATTACAGAGTTGGAAGTGCCCACCCAAAGCTATTTGAAGGGTACGCAAAGCTGAGCTCTTCTCCAAAGCCTTTAGAGAAAACAATACCTTCACTGTCCAGGCTAAAATTGGGCATGGAAACACCTGCTGTGAAGTTTTTGATGATAATAAAGGCATTACCACAAGTCTTTATTATTTATTTATTTATTTTAAATTGTGTATTCACTGCTGTGAAGAAGGATGATGAGGGGGCTGCTGAAGACTGTCCCTATAATAAAGCCTTTTTCAAATGCGGTATTTTAATGAAGTCTTTGAGAATTTCATATATGCTAACAATGTAGACAATATATCCTGATCATACTTACCGCCATTCCTCCATAGTGCATCCTCAGTCCACTACTAACCCCTTCATGCCCTCTTTTATGACAGAATTCAATTTGTGCTGCCCATATACTTGTGAGTGTGGGGCCATCCACAGGAGCAAGGGCAACCTGTCAAGGACCACAACTTTAAAGAAAACAGATTGTCCCTTCCCCCAAAAGCTAGGAATGGAAAACCATGAGCCTGTCATTACTCTATGTTGGAATATTGCAAGTTTTGAACTGATGTAGCTCTTGAGAGGCAACCAGAGCTGCTGTGAGTTCATGAGAGCAGAGTTCCAGTCATCTGCCAAATCTCTGGCACTTAGAATCTTTGCCCCTACTCTTCTGTTGTGGTCCCTGAGCCTTGGTGGAGACATTATTAATATGTTGTTGATTTTACTTAGAGATTATAGGAAAGTAAACTTTAAGAGAACATTGATACAGAACTGTTGGTTAAGAGTGAATGGGCAGGACGATTTGAAGTAGAACAAACAGAAGAACATAGGTGAGAGGCTTGAGTAACAGCTCTAGACTGGAGTGTTGGAGCATCATGGCCAAAGTTGATACTTTCATAACACACATATCTATCCATAATTTGAAAGGACGTTATGATGTCATCAGTGACTGCGAAATCGGCATAGAATGAACAATAGCTATCAGAACATCTCCGCTAAATATCAGATGTTCAGAAGTGATTGCTATGTGATCCTTTACCTTGAGACGTTGAATTTTGACTGATTAGCTAGCTAGATGCTTTAAAAATGAGGATGGCACATTTTAGACCAACAACTGTGGAGCCAACATGGGATGAACCAGGCTCTCTGTAAATGGGAGACAGTTGTGTAGCTTGGTCTGTTTGAGGGGCCCCTGGCAGTGGGATCAGGATCTATTCCTGGTGCATGAGCTGGCTTTCTGGAGCCCATTACCTATGGTGGGACACCTTGCTCAACCTTGATGCTGGGGGGAGGGCCTTGGTCCTGCCTCAACTGAATGTACCAGGCTTTGTTGACTCCCCATGGGAGGTCTTACCCTTTTAGAGGAGTGGAATGGGGGGGTGCAGGGAGTAGTGGGAAGAGTGATGGGAGGGGAAATTGTGGTTGGTATGTAAAATGAAATTTTTTTTAAATAAATAAAAATAAAGGGAAAAAATCTGAGGATGACACAAAATATAACTGGTGCTACATATTAAGGATGAGCAGAAGTCTGAGCAGTGTTAGAGTAGGGACCACTTAACGTGTGCAGGAATATGTCACACAGCAAGTGCTGTTTTAACTGAATCATGAGGAGTTAGATTATGGTTCAAGTCTGGAATGTTCCCAGTAGGCGCATGTTCTGAGCCACAGTCCTCAGCTGTTAGTGTGGTCTGGCAGAAGCATAACACTGAGACAGACCTTGGGTGTTATAAGAAGCCTTCACACACATGTTCACACATAGCACCCACTCCATGAGTACCTCTTTGTAAATTGTGGGGCAGGCAAGCTAATGTTTTGAAGCAGATTAGAGCTTGCCTTTGGATGGAACAGAGCTGTTACTGATGAGTGAAAGTTTCATATATGTTCATTGTTGACTTAGGTGATGGTTTCATGAGCTTAATCATTATCATTGTGTGCACACCTAATTTTACAATTCGTTACATGTTAATTATATCAACAAAGCTGTTTTGGGGGCTGGAGAGTTGACTCAGCAGTTAAGGTCACTTTACTCTTGCAGAGGACTGGGATTCAGGTCCCAACACCCACATGACAACTCAAAACTACCTATAACTCCAGATCCATGGTATCCCATACCTTCTTACAGCCTTTGGGGGTATCAGCACTCATGTGCACAAGCCCATACATAAACACATAATAAACAATGGACATAAATAATAAAATCTTGAGGCGGGGGAAAGCTCCTTTTAAAAAGGTATTCTTCTGGGTATAAGAAAAGAATCACGACTAAACGTCTGAAGTGAAGATGTGCTTTATGAAGATATTAAAACATGCCTTTTTATAATCCTTTCTGTAATTGTAAATGTATAAAATTACAAAGAGACTCTGCTATTTGGAGATGTGATTTTTTTTTCTTGTTGCTGTTAATACTAAATCAGACCTGATACACTACTTAAAAAGGAAAGGAGAGGTGAGGCAGGTCAGGAGGTCAAGGCATGCTAATTCAAAATCTAATTTTGATATATTTAGCGAGTATAAATGCCTTTTCTTCTGCACAAACAAGAGGCTATGGGGCATTAGCAGGAACACCCCACTACTCACTGGAGCTGAACTGTGGCAGCAGATTGGCAGGGGATCAGCAGTGAGTGAAGAGAGCCTGGGTCAGAGAGGAGAAGTAGCTTGGAAATCACAGCATGTACCTTGTAAATAACTTCTCTCTATAAAATGAGCTGAAAATTGGCTAAAACCCTCATAAAGCTGCTTTCCAGGGACATCTAAGGGGACAGGCTGCCCTGCTTTGTCATTGTGAGCTTGTTCTCAAGGCTCTCACCCTCATTATTCTAAGGCATTAAAAATACTCTTATAAATAGGTTTTTTTTTTTTATCCAGTGTCATGTAAGTCACTTCCTTCAGGAATCTTTGTTTTAATTTTATGGCCTTAGATGTCAATAAAATCATGACCCTTAGCACATTTAGTCATCAGTTTTATGTAACCAACCTTCCCTCATCACTGAGGGGTTTAGGTCTACTTTGGCATTTACACTTAGTGATGTCATTTCCTCAGGTCATTTTTCAAGCTTCACAGAGTTTTTCTTTCTCCTTAACTTTAAGGCTTTCCTGATGGCAGTTTCCTGGTGATTGCAGCCTTTCTGCGTGCATGTTGTGTGGACATCTCTGTGTATGTGATCTTTCCCTCTTCCTCTTGATGGCGTTGATGTTAATGTTGGTGTTGTTGTTGGTGGTGATGTATTGGTGGCCCTGGTAATGATGGTGTTACTGATAGTGGTGGTGCTGGAGGTGTTGGTGTTGGTATTACAGTGTGTGTGTGTGTGTGTGTGTGTGTGTGTGTGTGTATGTGTGTGACGCACATGCGTCCTCTCATCCTTCTGAGTGAAATGAGTGATTGTGCCATGTAGTACATTGACTTCTTGTTAGCAACTCAATAAAAGTGTTCATTAGGGGGAAGTACATTAAATGAGAACTTTGTTTTGTATAATTATCTGAAGAATCTTTTCCTATTGATGAGGTAGGTTTGTGATTACTTTTAATTTTCAGATATAGTTGCGTTTTCTGGGAACAAAGTTTTTCCTTCTTTATGTTACCAGCTGTCTTCTATATCCCACAACTTCCTTTCTGCCTTGCACCTATACACCAAGACCGTGTCAGGAAGGGAGCTGTAGTGTTCCCATGGAACATTTTTCCAGACATAGTGAGAGCAAGTAGCAAATCCCAGACCCCCCCACCCCCTCCACCCCGCCACTGTCTGAGTTTATTACTATGAGAGGGCACTGTGCCAGTGGGTTTGCTGTGGATGATAATGTTCCTTCTAGAGTGGAAACTAAACAATAGACAAATATAACATACTATCATTAAGTCAGTCATAAGCATTAAGCTTTGTGATAAATTATCTTTTCATCTGTTTTAAAAGGATCCCATCATGTTTCCCTAACTTACTTGGATATTTTGAATATTTTCCTAGAAGAAAAGTGATTTCATTTCTGTTTTAACCAAGAAGTTGAAAAAAATCATATATTTAATTATGCCTTTCATCCATATTGAAATTTAGTGTTATTGTCCAGTCTAGAAACCCGTGGCCAGTCCTACATGATTTACACAACTGGCCTTCAACTTCTTAAATTAGTTGCTATGGATATCGCTCTGTATAAATAAAATGCTGATTGGCCAGTAGCCAGGCAGGAAGTATAGGCGGGACAAGCAGAGAAGAGAATTCTGGGAAGTGGAAGGCTGAGGCAGAGAGACGCTGCCAGCCACCGCTATGAGAAGATGTTAAGATACCGGTAAGCCATGAGCTACATGGCAGCGTATAGATTAATAGAAATGGGTTGATTTAAGAGATAAGAACAGTTAGCAAGAAGCCTGCCACAGCCATACAGTTTATAAGTAATATAAGTCTCTGTGTGTTTACTTGGTTGGGTCTGACCAGCTGCAGGACTGGTGGGTGAGAGAGATTTGTCCTGACCGTGGGCCAGGCAGAACCAGGAAAACTTCAGCTACAATTAGTCATTTCAAGTGTCATTAAGGGAGTGGCCTGGCTACTTGTGTTTGCTTTTAGTGGTCTTCTGATTTGAGATATCAGAGGGATTATGATTCTTGCAGTCCTTGTGAGGATAGCAAGAGTCATAATCCTGTGATGGCTCAGGTTTTCCTCCTCCCCCCTCACCTCTGTGTGTGCGTGCAGATTCGTGTGTGTGTGTGTGTGTGTGTGTGTGTGTGTGTGTGTGACTGTCATTCACAGATTCTATCCTCCTTGTCTTTTGAAACAGGGTCTCTCACTGTCCAGAAACTCACCAAATAAACGAGGCTGTCTGGCCAGTAAGTCCCAGCTTCAAGTGTCCTCTTCCACGGTACTGGGATTACAAATGTGTATGACACCCTACTTTTCTTCAACCTAACTTGTGGGAGAGTAAAACCTAGGTCCTCATGGCTGTCAGCCACGCACTTTACTATGGAGCCGTCATCACTCCAGCTCTTGTTTATCTCCTCTTTGAAGTGAGGGTGAGACAAGGCTGTGGATAGTTGACAGGGATAAGCAAGGCAGTGTGTGTAGAGCAACAGGATGCCACCTGATTCCTGACTCTTTGATTCTTATTTGCCAGGTATTTCATAGATTTTTCCCTTAAATTTAGACTGGTCCACATCTGTGCACTTCATGACTCATTCGAAGATTGTTTGCTTTAGAAAAAATGCATCCCACAGCATTCTGGGTAAAGTGTTACAGAAAATGAGAACTAGGCATTCCTTTTGGCTCGAACTGTGTTCCAATTAGTAGAGCTATGAGTGCTGCGGCACTACATGCCATGGAGGTTAAATGGTAATGGGTGGCCCCTCAGTGCTCATCACTTAAGTGCACAGTGTGAGTGTTTCTTGCCTTTTATTTGACTTGTGTGCTGTATCTGATACAGTTAGTTGTTTAGGTGTTTCAATGTCACAGCTCCTTCATTTCCTGTGTTAACATCCAATAGAGCTTCAGTACTCATGAAGAAGGGTTCTAATGGACTCAAAAGGAAGCAGAGCCATGGAACATTAGGTGTCTGGGATTTGGGCAGCTTCATTTGATACCAATGTGTCATGAACCTTGGTTGGACAGGCTTCAGATTACTATCTAGATGTTGACAAGATGGCTCAGTAGTTAAGGTCACTTGCTGCTCTCTTAGAGTACTGGTGTTCAGGTCCCAGAACCCACATCAGGCAGCTCACAAACATTTATAACTCTAGCTCCTGTGGATCAGACTCTCTTCTGGCTTCTGCAGACACTTGCATGCATGGGTATTCGTGTGCAGCCCCCACATACCCACATAAATAAAGATAATGATCTTAAAAGATTGTTGTGTCATGTATTGAACAGTAAACTGTGTGGGGGTAAAAGAGTTTTCTGGAAAAGTAGCATAGGCATTGTTTAGATATTTTATCTATCACAAAAAATTTTCCTGATTACCCATCTTATTATCTAATAACATCATTTGAATTATAGTTTGAAATATGTGAATATTTAAATATATTCCAAAAATGTATTTGTAAGATGAAATTTACAGGAGAAAGTTTCTGCTTTGCATTGCCATGGTAGCCCTCCACACTGACATTTCACATGAGCATCTGTTTTAGCTGAAGTAGTGAATGGTCACGTAGTTTGTTTACATTCTAGTCTTCCTGGCTAGAACTAGGATGAGTAGGTAATGAGGCTTAGACACCATCCTGATCCCAGTTCATGGTAACCTGGAGAGGAAGGAGGAACAGGCTTTTCTTTCTGCAAGTCACATGAAATCATTCTGCTTTCATAGCCTGGCCTTACATGCCCCAACTAGCTGCAAGGAGAAATAGAAATTGACTTTTCTCTCAGTAGTTGAATACTTGGCTGAAAGAACGCTTCTGCATTTTTCTGTAGAATGAAGAGGAGAAGAAGGTAATTGAAAATGAACTGGCCTGACACATCTTCAGGAAGGTTTGGAGGAGTGGAATTAGCATCTCAAATTCTCCAGTGGCATCCTAACCTCTCAGATTGCTCACTTAGCATCCCCCAACCTAGTTTAGGCAAAGGATAAAAGAGAAGGCTTGCTGTAATGAAGATTAATGTAGCTGAGTTCCATTAGATTTGCACTTGAGAGGTTGTGACAGAAAAACTCAAAAGATAAAGTTTCTGGGGTGAAAGTTTATACGTGTTGTTGAAAATGTAAAGCAATACATCTGTTTTTCTTTTAAATTTGTGTGTGTGTGTGTGTGTGTGTGTGTGTGTGTGTGTGTGTGTGTATCCTTGTACAGGTATCTACTTGAAGCCAGAAAGGGTGATCAAATCTCCTGAAGCTGGAGTTACAGGAGTTACAGGGGTGCTGGGAAATGAATTTGTGTTTTCTTAATGAGAAGTATATACTCTGAACTGCTGAACCCTCTCTTGATCCTTGAAAGCAATGCATTTGGGGCACATTTTTTTTTAAATCAAGAAACATATGGCAGATACTTACGTTATAAACTTAAAAATAGGCTTAGCTTAATTTTTTTTCATTTGGAGAAAGAAATTTGTGATATCAAAATTTTAAGGAAGCTTTTTCTTTCTAAATGATACATAACAAAGAACAGAATTTGTACTAAATTAATGTAAATAAATGTTTTTCAACTGTGATGGCTCCTTTGCCGGTAAAAATCTCAAACAAAATAGACAGTAATTAATCAGAAGTGATATTAATGAGAATGGGAAATCCTTACTTTCTAAAAAGCTATCCAAGTAAGTGAGAAAAGTATTAACGTAATGCATATTGGAAATGTACTTTGTGGGAGATTTAAGACATTATAGACTGTCACCTTAGGGAAATGGGCAATGGGATTTTAAAAGCTGGAAAATAAGTTGGCAGTCTTGTAATTTTCTGAGAACACTACACGAGCAGCAGCAGTCATTTTAGAAGATTATTATGAACTGTGTGAACCCGGAGGGCGCTCAATGATGTGGTGGTCTGTGTGTAAATGCACTGCTCATTTTATGCGAGGTTTTTCAGCCAGCCTCAGCAGCTGTGACTATTTCCCCTTCCTTTCTGGCTGGTACAGCTCCTCTTTTGGACAAGATGGGGGGACTGGATAGGATCACCCGCAGAGTTTTCAGAGACTTTGAAAGTTAGAGAGAAGAGACCTCCAACCTTGTCTAGCAACACCCTGGCTCTCATACTGGCCAGTTTTAGATGGATCAACCAAATGCCTAAAAGTGGCACAAATTTAATATACTAGAAAAATGTAAATACACACTATAGTTTATCTGGATCTGAGGATATATCATGTTGATGTAATATTTTCATGCCCTCAAATTGCAGCCTAGCTTTCACTTTCCATTTATATTTCATTTTAAAAATAAATGATTTATTTATTTATTTATAATCTGAGTACTCTATGTGCATGTACACCTTCATGCCAGAAGAGGGCATCAGATCGCACTATATATGGTTGTGAGCCACCATGTCATTGCTGGGAACTGAACTTGGGTCCTCTGGAAGAGCAGCCAGTGCTCTTAACCGCTGAGCCATCTCTCCAGCCCCCATTCACATTTCTTACTCAATAAGTAGATTACATGTCTAGACTATAACCTTGACTGTGAATTTCAGCCCAAAGCGATGGTGTTTGGTCTTTTGACTTGGTAGAATGTTAGCGTTAGCATTTGTAGAATCGTGATGGAAAAAACAAAACAATAATATTGAAAGCTAACAACTTTTATTATGGTTTTAAGGTGTAAAATTGAGACAGAGTAAACTCTAGGAACTTTCCCAGAGGGAATGACAAAGGAATTTCTGCTTTAAGTGCAGGTCCATCTGGATTGTAGGCCCACATGGGTTGTGTTAAGTGAGAGTTTTAAATTTAAAGGACCCTGTAATAGATGCCATGACCATAAAAATGACTTAGTCATATGACTCAAGTGCTTATATAACAGCTTCTCTTCTGAGGGAATACCATTGTATCTCTTGCTATCCAAAATTGTTTTGTTTCTAATTGTAATTTATGCTCAAGAAACTAACCAAAGTCTTGTGATCTAATAGGTTACCCCACTATTGGTAGATGTGTTGGGGGAAATGTCCCCTCTGTTACCTTCCTGAGAGTCTCTAATGTTGTGAGGGAGAGTGGATTCTGTGAAATGCTTTTGTGCCATCCCCTTAGTTTTGATAAATGAGGTTTTAATTTTAACTTAGCTAAAACTTACTTTTAGATTACCCTTGAGTTTTTTTTCTTGAGCCTGCTTTGTTTAGAAATATGTGGCTTCATCATCATGTATTTCTGGATTTTTGCATTTAACATTTCTATTGAATTATAGTTTAATTCTACTGTGGTCTGTGAGTATTATAAGAATTATATGTTTTTTTAAAAGCTTTGTTAAGATGCATTTTCTGGCCTAGATGTGAGCTACTGTGAATGTTGTATACGTTTATAATATTAATGAGAGTGTTTACTTTGCATTGTGGGGATTCCAAAACTGGAATTCTGGTTAAGGCAAGGAACCCAAGGTGCCCACCACTCCTGGTGTTGCTCCACACAGCATTAGTGGAGGCATTTCCTTTCCCACAGACACAAGAAGGTGACTGCAGACCAGACAAGACCTACAAACATGGGCTTTCCTTCCTCTTAACATATTTAAGAAAAATTAAAGGCTATACAATGTAGGTACCCTAGAAATCAGCCCCATTCTTCACACTATAGAAAGATTTTGCATTCTTCTCAGAAAATTATTCTTAACAGTCTTTTGAGTTGATGCAATAGGGTAGAAAATCACATAATCTCTCTATATAGCCTATATAATTAAATTTTGCTTGCTGTATGTTGCTATAACATGTGGAAATTACTGGGTTTTTGTAGTAAGGTTCAATCTGTGTGACTGGGAAATGTTTTTTGTCCATAAAGATGTTTTCTTTTTATGGACTGAGACCTACCCTACATATTATGGTGTCAAAATGAAGATGGTAAAAAAAAGCAAAATGTGTTGTAGCTCTAGAACTTGGCATTATTTTCAAGTCCTGAGAGCTACCCACTAGTAAGATAAAATTGGAGTCAGCATCTAGGTGTTGTAGATACAGAGACAAAATGTTTACTAACAGAAAAATATCCAGACAACATTTGGGACATTTCAAAAATGAGATTAGTAATGATGTATTTCAGCATCCTCCACTTACTGTGTTTTCTTTAAGCAGCTAATTTGCTCTGAAATGAACCCAGTGTCTAAGGAGTGTCCTAGGCATTGATCAGCCACAGAGAGGGCACCACACATCTTCATCTGCAGGGGCTATCTTGTGAGGAGGCTGCTCTGCCGATGGGCACCTTCACACCACATGCAGCCAAACAAGGAATAGCAGAAGGAGTTACTTTATCTTTGCCCTCCATAGTAGAAAAGCAAGTATGCCATTAAGCAGAAAATGATGTAAGTCTGTATTAATTATTAAAACAACACAATGATTACAGTGCTGTCTGTAGTATTTTAACATTGTAAGTGTATTTTAAAATATTCATGGGTCATTACAAATTAATCCCTTGAACAACACTGGCCATGGAAGCAATTAATGGTGGCAGGACTAATGACTGACATATGCTGAACTCGCCCTGGATCTTGGGCTCTACCCTAAGAGTTTGATTGACTTCATAATTATCATATACAATGCAGCATGGCTTTGAGAAACGAGGTCACTCGCCTACTGTTGCTATTTGGTGAATGTTGTTCCGAGGCCCATGCCCATCACACTACATCGGTTTGTTCCCTTGCATGCCTTTCCTTGGGGTTGTTATGGCTGCGGGGAGGTGAAGAGGAGTACAAAGTACAGTGATGATATACTGGTTTTCTCCATTGCTGGCAGCTTCCTTTCTATGTCTCAGCTACTGTGGTCAATTAGAGTAAGATATTTTGAGAGGTGTTATGTTCATCCAACTTTTAAAATTAAATATGTTGCTAATAATTACTGTGAACATCTTACTGTACCTGATTTGTAAATTAAACTCTATCCTCACTGTGTATAGGGGAAAAAAACAACATAAGGAGGTATGTAGATTTTGGTATTATCAGTAGCTTTGGACAACCACTGAAGAGTTTGAAAACATTCTCCATGTAAGGTAGGCTAACTGACTCAACAACTATGGGTGATATTTGCAAATATGTACTATGGAGAAAAGAATAATTTTGTTTAGTGCATTGAAGCTATCCTGTATCTTATCTTCATTCATTCTCATCAAGGCCTATGTGGTTAGGAAAAACCATGCTGGCAAACAGACTGTGATTTCAAGGAGAAATTGCTTCTCCAGGTAGGGTGTTGAACATGGAAGGAACGTTCTTACCACCTCTGGGAGAGATCTGGGGAGTGGTAGTGTATATAATCTGTATTAATTTCTTTCCCACTTTTTATGTGAAACGGAGCTGAGCGATCCACTCAGTTTGGGCTATGATACTCTTCCGTCCATTGTCACACTGAGGTATATTCTCACCTACTCTGTTCAGAGTGCGTTATGGTACTCTTGTCAACACTGAGGCATATTTGTACATGTTTTTATCTTCCTTGGGAAGTGTTATTCCTTACAGAGTCTAGCCATCTGTCCCCTGGACCACGCTGAAGCCTCTGATCACATCCCAAGGACCCTCTACCAGTGCTTGTTGCTGTTTCTCTGTCTCTGTTCTTTATTCCCTCCTGGTCTCGGAACCATCAGGTGATAATGCTCCTGCGCACTTCTTTTCATATAAAAAGGAAAAGCTGCTGTGGGTTCAGGGGCAGCACCAGTACACTCTCCTCATTTGCTTCTTCCCAGCAGCCCTCACACACTCCCAGACATACTATAACGGAAAATGAGGAGCCATTAGTTGGTGCAGTTTTATAAATTGTGCTCATTTAAGTGATTATTTTAAAAAAACCAACACCTGTATTTCTTCCTTCCTACCATGTAGGAGCTTCAGGCACAAGTCCTCAGTGACTTCCTAAGACCTTGTTCAACATGAGATTGAAATGTCATGAATAGTAGAGATTATTTGTGTTGAGAAATGCCTTTAAAATCGAGGCAATTTAAACCTTATATCCCCTTTTCCCATTTTCTCTTGCTAAATGTGTTGTTAGTGTCTGTTTGTGTATGGGGATGGCCCTTATTCTTTGTACTCTTTTCATATAAACTGTTCACAGTATTCTCTTCATATGCTGTCGGTCCCCCAGCAGAGGCGGCTTGTTATAGATGAACACTTAACAAGATTGTGTTCATGAAGAAGATTATTCCCCCTCGCAAGTGGTTTTTACCCCCTGATTCTCCATGCTCTGTCTACAGTGTGTACAAGCACCCACTCTTCTTTCAATATATGTGAATGCTTCACTTTTCAGCCTGCTGGCCTGGAAAGCCCAGGGTATACCATAGCTCAGCATTATAAGCACTAATTATTGACAGTTCTCACATGTGTGCTTGTGTGGTGGTGCTCTGGTGCCCTGTTAGGCATCCCTTCCCCCTGCAATCATTCATTCCTCCCTCCATTATTCATTCATTTACTTTTTTTCATGAAACGCGAACTATTTTTGGTGAAGTCTATGACAATTCAGCTCTAAATAAGCCTCAGTTCTCACAGAGCTTACATTTTAGTGGGTCCGTATAACTAAGGACAGCAGTGTCTTATGGTAGAACTCCACAGTGTCATATGCAGTCCTGAAATTAAAAAAAGTGAGAATCATGTTTTATTCTGCCTCAGTGGCTGACAAAGACTGATCTGAACTTGTGAAAGAAATTTATAGTTTTTATTCATCAGATTTGGAGACTTTTCCTCCTTGAAATTTAGTGTTTTTGAATTATTATTCCACTCTTATCTCTTTAAAATAACATTTGGATATAAGCATCTGAGTTTGAAGGGAAACTGGCCTGCTGTTTTACACCACATCTTAGGGATACAATGCTGCTTCCTTCAAAACACACTTCACAGATGTAGAAAGTGCAATATCCTCAAATCGAACCACTTGACTCTAACAATTGTTGGGATGGACAGACAGAAAAGTGTTTATAGTAGGGGAGTCTAACTCAAAGTATTGATTTTTTTTTTTTCGGTTTTTTGAGACAGGGTTTCTCTGTGTAGCTTTGCGCCTTTCCTGGAACTCACTTGGTAGCCCAGGCTGGCCTTGAACTCACAGAGATCCGCCTGGCTCTGCCTCCCGAGTGCTGGGATTAAAGGCGTGCGCCACCATCGCCCGGCCAAAGTATTGATTTTACTTTTCTTGTTTGTCACCAAAATCACCACATGGTTCCAGTGACAGAGAAGGAGCAGTGGACTGTGCTGTACTCCTGAGATATGACCTCATAGTCCTCCAGCAGGGATGAGCTAGCATGTCACAGACTGTCTGGTTATAGAGCTGGCCCATACTTTTTCTGTCTTGAGAGGAACATTGTATTTTTTAGCATTTATGAAGTAGTTTTGAAATTTATTCCGAAAATGTTTTTTTTCCCTACTGCAGAATTCTACGTTAACACTGAAGCCAGAGTATACCATTTATCCAAGGAGAGCAAAGTGATGGGATTGAGGTAGCATTTTCCAGTATCTATCATTAGAACAGGGTGCTGGGCTCATGTCATGAAAAAGACCTGGGCATTTGTAGTCAAAACCACTTTTTGCCCTCAAAAAAAAAAATGTTCCTCAGTGTTTAACATTGAGTTATATATTCATTTGCATAATTTTGCAATAGTAAAATACCGCCAAGAATCAGTTACCACAATTTAAACAAGCCCCTCTGCCCAATAAATCAGAAATAATGAGATGCAGTTTTAAATTGTGTAGTTTGAAAATCACAGGAGAATCGTGTGTGGTGAACTCTGACCTCTTTGGAGGAGAAAGGTCTCTGTGGTGACCATTAATAGTGTTTAGTCAAGCTTCCTCTCTTCATCAAGACACCTTTTAGGCAGATGTTTGTGGGATACACAATTTTGTTTTTCTGAAAAAAGTCTAGGAGTCTGGCTACTGGAATTTTTCTCCCACAAACATCCAAGTTAGTTATGAGAAGTTCTGATTCCAAAATGCAGACAAATAATATAGATGAATTTTAATAGTGAAACCATTGTCTGTTTGAAAATTTAAGTTGGCACGAAAATGTACATGGATGAAATAAAGTGTTTGAACCGATGTCAGACATGTTGAAGAGGAGGAAACAGACAAGAAACAGAGAAGACACGAGAGATCACTTTGGCCTCTTTACATTTCCTAGAGGTTAGAGGACCTTTATAAATGAACATGAGGCTGGAGAGATGTTTAAGAGCACTTATTGCTGTTGTAGATGGGACCTGGGTTCAATTCCCAACACTTACTGGTAACACGTGGCTGTCTGTAACTACAGTTCCAGGGGATCTGACACTCTCTTTTGGCCTTTGAGGGCCACTAAATGCATGCGTTGTACATGCATGCTCTCAGGCAAACACACACACACACACACACACACACACACACACACACACTCTAAATACACATTTAAAATCATTACAGAAATGAATGTGGTTGTGGTAACCATGCTCAGGGCAGAGCTGTCTCTCATTGCCTGCTATTCTTAGATACTTGCTTTCAGAACAAAGGCTGGGCCAGTCACCTGAATGGTAATTAATACCCAGATGCAGTCTCTTTACACAACGTGTGCACACATTCAGTGAAATGATTAGAGAAACAGACTTTGTAAAATCTGTCCCTGGAGCCTCTGGGAATCACACATTTCTTCCCATGCCTAGCTAGTGGCAGTGATCACAAATGGAAGATACAGCTACCTGAGCACACCTTGGTGGGAGCAAAGTTGTCAAGCAGTTTGACTTTTGAGTACGACCTTCTAGACAGTTGCATGGGAAGAGGAGGGTGTTGCAACACGAGAGCCCAGGTTCAATGCAACTGTTTTAATTTTGTGTGTTTCTATTCCTATGTTGCTCTGAGGATGCTTTTATTTTATTTTTTCAACTGAAAAAATGAGGAAGAATAATACCTCATGTGGTCATTTTGAAAATTTGAAAAGCCCTATAGAATTCTGAACACAGCATTAATTGTAACCACAAATACCGGAGACTGGACAATTCGGTGGCTGTGAGCAACCACATAACCCTGTATCATGGACTGAACCTGTGTACAGGATCCTGGTCTTGGCTGGGGAAACGTGGTTCTGTCCCACTTGCTTCATTTTCCAGGATGCATGCTCCTCTGCAGTAACAGTAGTGAAGATATGGTTGAAACCCCCAAAGCCTCTTGAGGAATAAGCTTGACAATGGTACTGTCCATCTCTGTCACATTGTGTTAGAAAGTTACATGGAAATCAAGACACCTGAGCTGAGAAAATGGAGAGTCAAATGAAAGGATATGGGAAGGTTTAGAGGAAGGAAAAGGAAGGGAGAAGTGATGTAAATGTATTACAATCTCAAAAATAAAATTGATAAAAGGATATAGGAATTGGGTAACACAGATAAATGAGGAGAGAGAGAGAGAGAAAGCTGTTGGGTCCAGCAGTGCTGTTGAATGGGAGAATAACCTACAGTGTTGTGTATGTAACTCAGTGGGGTGACTACAATTAGCTGAACATTTGAAAATCCCCAAGCGAGAGGATTTCGAGTGTTCTGAACACAAAGAAATGACAAATACCTGGCATGATAAATGGACTATTTCCTGGATCCAACTGTTAAGTACTTTGTAGGTACACTGAGATGCCACACTGCTCCCTGTGCATCCGACAATGACTCTGTGCCAATTAAAAAAAAATACAAAGGAGGAAGAAAGGTGGCCATGAGAGTATTCAGTCTGCCTGAGTTAAGGAGTTAGTACTTAAGTGCAAACTGCCATTCCTACAGAGCACGGATGTTCAATAAATCCAATGGTGAAAGTTTGTCAAATGGTTCGACCATTTTCTGTGAAAAAGTGCTCTCTTGTGCTTGTCGTAACTTTCCTTCAATTGTGTGTATATATATATACATATATATATATATTTATATATATATATATAAATATATATATATAAATATATATATATAATATATATATATATTTCTTAGAAGATGTTTGTTCCTGGTATAAAAGAAAAAAAGATACAGGTATTTCAAGGCATTAAGATGACCTAAACTGGAAGGCAGACACTGGCTTATATCCTATTACTGTAGGGCTGGACTCCTTGATGTTCATAATAATCCTTATAAACGGCAGTGAGAGCATTGTTGGGTTTGTCCTCTTGGGTCCTGTTAGAAAAAATGACAACACATTCAAGAGATGAATTAAAATGAAGTATTTTTTAACATGCAATTCTGCAGAAAAGGATGCAGCATAGAGAAAAAGGTAGAAAGGGCTGGCATGCTGATTGGATATGATAGTGGTTCTTTTAATGTCTCCTGATCCCAAAAAATTTCTGCCCTCTTCTCCCATAGGGTAGGACTTACCCCTTACTAATTCCCCATCCTATTGGTTTATCTATTGAATAATTTTTGACTTGAGACAGCCCCCCTTTTCTGATCTCAGAGTTCTGAGGCAGGCAGGAGCCAGCCACCAGCTACAGGGTAAAAGGTCCCAGAGCCGCCTCCTTATCTGAAACTCTGATGAATTCTAAGCACACCTCACACCGAAAATGGACCATAACAATTTATTTCTTACAGCCCTTCTTAGGAATTGGTACTAGGACTCCAACATTCAGGATCTTTGAACAAGATAAGTAGAAAATGGTCACTTTAAAGAAAGATCAGTTTGCTGGGACAAAGAAGGCAAGAGGAAAAATGATACACCATGAGCCTGGTGAAGTCCAAGGGACCAGGTCATCTGTGATTCTATAAACCAAGGTCAAAGTGTAGGAGTCCATTAGAATGAGAAACTATTTATCAGGAGGAGAGAATAGAGAGATGCGAGTTCTAAGGGTTCTCTGGCTGCCCTGGAGGGGATGATGGGGAAGGAGAGGAAAGGAGGCACAAAGGTCCATTAGGACATTGCTGCAGCGGTCTGTGCTTAGAGGGTGCTCTCTGTTGGGGGATAGGGTCAGGGTAAATACTGAGAGTGGTAAGGGAAGGAGACATTATTTGTCCCAAAGTACTTTAGAAAGTTGTGTTGATGAGATTTTCACCCTCTGAAGGGTCTTTTCACAGAAAGGGGAAAAAAAAAAGGTAGACTTGAGATATTTTTACTTGAAGCCATGAGGGGTGAAAGGACCCACGTAAGCATCATACATAGGAGGCAGGAGGATTTAGGTTCAGGCAGGCACTTCAGAGAGCCCTGTGGACAGGGTACCTTGTGAATCTTTGCATCTGACCTGTGAAAGTAAAGGAGGGAGGCCATGGTAATAAAACAAGAAAAGCAGTAGATGGAACCACCTCTATAGCGCACGCAGGGGAGAAACTACATGTTTCTTCTATCCAGACGGAAGGGGTGTGTGTGTGTGTGTGTGTGTGTGTGTGTGTGTGTGTGTATGTGTGTGTATGTGTGTTTAAAATATGCTTGACATATAGAGTCTTCAAAAAAGCAGGTTAGCAGCTCACCAAAGCTTACACATCTGCTTGTTATAGAGGACCAGATGTTGTTTTCTATTGCTGAAGGTTACTGGGGCCCTAGTGGCTTCTTATCTATGTATCATCTAAGTATTCTACATGTTGGAGGTGTGTCAGGAGTCGGCATTCCTTATTGCTTGACCTTTCCAACTTCGAAAGGGTCCTGCCCCCTTCTTCAGAGCTGTCAGTGGCAGGGTATGCTTTTCTCACCTTGAATGTCTTGATCTCCTATATTTCTTCCACTTTTCTAGACCCTTGTGAATTTATCGAGCCTGTATAGATACACTCAGGTCATCTCTGTTTTTTTTTTAAAGGTCTGATCAACAGCCTTTACTTCATTTGTAACTTTTATTCTTCCAATCTGTTTGAACATATTTATGGGACAGAAATTAGGACTCAGACACTGTAGTCATACTTTTATTCTGTCATTGCTACTCCTAGGCATGTACTCAGGACTATGAAAGCATGTGTCTGCATAAGAACTTTCACACGAACATTCACAGCATCCTGATTGAAATTAGCCAGGCCATGGGTGCGGTCCTTGATGTGCGTGCCCTGATGGTGGGAACAGTGAGGAAATGGGACACAGCCCTGATGGGCATGCGTTAAAGATGGAAACAGCAGGCTCATCCTTGATGGACATACATGGATGCCAGGAACCAATGACTGAAATGAATGCCATCCCTGTGCTATGGCTCTTACATGGAGAAGAGCTAATGCCTGGTGTTAATAGGGAAATCACAGACTGAATCATAGAGGAGCTAAGATTTAATCTGAACCTTAGAAAAAGGGAAGTCAAAAGTTAGCAATAGAGCCAGTGATTATTTTTTTCTGAACTGTAGTTACATGCCAGTTGTGTTGTAAGGCTTTATTATACAAATTACTCCTTCAGTAAGTCCCTTAACAAATGTGTGACTTAGGCACAATTTCAGTAGACATTGCTCCCTCCAAGACCATAGTATACTGCCATCATTAACCAAATGAATTGTGCTTTTGGCTGTTAAAATGTATGGAGCTCTGGAATCCAGAGCTGGCTCTGTACATGAAATGTTTTCATCCCATTTCTTTTCAGCTTAAAAAGTAAATGCAGGGTAGACTATTTATTATGATGGCCGAGTCCAAACTTTCCACTGTCCATTAAAACCATTGATTTCATCTTGTTATCAAACTTCAGGATTTGCAGATGATTGTCAGTCTTGGTATTTGTCAGACCTTTGCTCCTGTGATGGACCAATGCTCTAGAGAAAAGGTTTAAAGGCAGAAGGGTTAATTTTGGTACATGACTCCAGAGGTCCTGTTCATTGCTGGGTAACGCCAGTGTTTCTGCATCATAGTGAGGCAAAACATTATGGCTGAAGGGTATTGTCTTAAGTTACGGTTTCTGTTGCTGTGAAGAGACACCATGACCATGACAACTCTTATAAAGAAAACATTTAATTGAGGATGGCTTGCTTACAGTTTCAGAGGTTCAGTCCATTATGATCATGAAGCAGGGCATGGCAGCATGCAGGTAGATGTGGTGTTGGAGCTGAGAGTCCTACATCTTGACTCAGAGGCAATAGGAAGTTGACTGACTGTCATACTGAGGGAAGCTTGAGAAAAAGAGACCTCAAAGCCTGCCCCCACAGTGACATACTTACTTCAACAAAGCCACACCTCCTAATAGTGCTGCTCCCTGTGGGGGTCATTTTCTTTCAAACCCCTGCTGGTAATATGGAGCAAAGTTTCTTACTTCATGATGATCAGGAAGCATAGGGTGAGGCAGGAAAGAAGGAAGAAGAAAAGAGGAGGAAGAGAAAGGTGGAGGAAGGAAAGAGGAGGAGGAGGAGGAACAGGAGAAGGAGGAGGAGGAGGAAGAGGAGAAAGAGGAGGAGGAGGAGGAGGAAGAGGAGGAGGAAGTGGAAGCGTGGAAGCACCCAGGGATAAGACACCCCACAAAGACATGCCTCCAATTACCTACCTTCTTCAACTCCCTAAAATTTCAACCACCTCCTGAAATGGTCTCAGCATCCAGGAACACATGAATGTGAGGGAAACACGTGAATGAATTGACACTTGAGTCACGAATCCTTGTCCCTGCCCTTGCTCTGCTCCCACTTTCTGCCTCCTCAAGAAAACAATATGTCTACTCCCTTACTCACTGGACTCAGACGAATGTATCCACAATTATTGCATGTTGGCTGTCTGAATGGAATAAACACTCACCTGTGTTTGTTCTGTAGCAGTGTTGACACTGGTGCCCTTCCATTTCTGTGGTAAGAAAATTGCATACTCTTGTCTTCCATAGACTCTCACAAAGAGTGAGTGTATGTGTGCCTTGTCTAGATCTTGGACAATTATGAAGATTACGTATAAGACTCTTAGTCTGAATTTATAAATCAGGAGTTGGTAATGGCTCCTTTGGTTGTTCTCTCTTAACTGGCATTGGATTTGAACCCCTTACTGTATGGTAAAGTGTTATAGAACTAGAGTTGGAGAGGAAAGAGTGGCAAGAGCCTGCACTGCTGCCTTCCCTTTGAGAAAAGGAGACAGTTATGATTTCTGACACATTGCCTCACCCTGCAGAAAACGCAGGCTGTGTGTTTGAAATCGAAATGAGTCCCACATATTCCTCTTTGGGAGTGGCTGTAGAAAAGCCCCATCAATATGCTCTACCTCTGTCTCAAGATGAAGGAGAAAAACCTCCTTGGGTGGAGAAAAAAAACAGAGAGAACTTTATCCGAAAGGTTCAGCAGCCATCGTTTATACACCATCCAACTTTTACTGACTTAAGTCAAGAGGACAAGGCTGGCTGCAGGATACAAATGTGAACTCCGTTCATAGTATTATGAGGGATCAAGGCATTCATAATGAATTTAGTAACACAGATTCAGAAAGAATCATTGGACATCAGCGTCCTAAAAGTTCTGTTATCTGAGTGAATTTCATCTTGTTCTGAAGATCAGAGATGTTCAAGTGATGCAGGTATAGAAGTGTGTATTTACTCAAAGGCAGAACTAAACAGCGAGAAAAGAATGTGGCCCATGAAAAATTTCTACAGCTGTGTTGGAGAACTGAAGTATCTGGATCCAGAGTTAGGAATCTGTAGCAATGAGAGGCAGGAGTTTGGATCTTATATAGGAAGATCACTGAGGTTTGCTGGATTCTAGGTTAGCCAAGAAACATGAGCCTCAGGTTCCTGGAGAGAATATCCTCAAAGAATAGTCTAAGCATGTTAGAGGAGGGAGACATCATTTGCACTCTGTATTTAGGACAGCTCCAGCATACGCACACACGCTCATGCATGGGTGAATGTGTGTATACCACACACACACACACACACACACACGCGCGCGCACACACACACACACACACACACACACACACACACACACACAGATGCATGTACAAATCAATCAATCAATCAATCGGTGATTCAAACAGTCAGTTAGTTCTTTAACTTTTCCTAGTCCCTGGCCTGCTCTCTTAGAGGTCTTCCAAGATGACTTTGTCTATTTAGATTGTATTTCTATTGATGTGGCAGTTTTGGCAAGACTGAATTGTTAATTGTAGGTCTTACTGTATTCTTCTCAGATATAACCTGGGTCCTTTATTAGGTGTTTTCTATATTTGAAAGTGCTGGTATGATCAAGGAGGAAACCAAGCCCACACACTTGAGGCAAGAGTAACATTGTTTGCATGATTTTTTTGATTCTACTTGAGTAGCTATGTTTAGGAGAAAAGGTACAATCCTTTTTGCCTTAAGTGCATAAGCCAGGACCAAACTTTAGGACCTGGAACAGAAAGTTCAAGACCTGAAATTGTTTAACAACTTACCGTGTACCAACTCTCCTTCATTTTCCTATTATCTTTTTGGGAACAAAATGCCATCTTCATGCTACGAACCACTTCAGCAATCAAGAGAAAATTGAAAGCTCCAAGTGGAAACCTACTTTAGAAATGTCTCAGAAAGTGATCAGAAAATAATGTCGGTAATGTGCCCTGAGATTGCAAGCTCCTGTTGTAGATGGAAACCAAATAGCTGCTTTTTTCTCTCTAGGTCATTGTTTTCCATGTTGGATGCACTAGCCAACTATCCTCAGAAAAAGAAACAGACATTTTCTTAGAGTCAGAAGCAGTCAGGTTAATCACCATCAGGACCACCAGCATTACAGGATAATGGTGCTAATTCTTCCTTGGAAAAATGAAATGCTCGGATGTGATCCTGTTTCCACCATAGATTGTGGCTCCTGGCAGCAGATGCACATTGGGTGGTGATGGGATGGGATGAATTAGCTGGAGAGTGATGCCTCCACCACGAGAAAACCATCTTTGAGAAAAAAAAATTAGTTTAAAATATTGCCTGGCATATAGTTGTTTATACTGTTTAGCGAGATAGTAAAAATACTTTGGATTTGTATTGTTGGAGGATATGGTAAAAATGGGGCTTAGGTCACAGGCCCATGTCATGATCCAGACTTTAGCCCTTATTCACTGCATGGTCCAAGCCAATTTCTCTCACCTTAGTTACTGACTTCTTACTTATAAAACACCTACAGGGAGTCAGAGGGTTGCAATGAGGACTATTATCTATCATAACATTCTTTTTCTATTCCTGGCTTTCCCTCTGATTTCCCCTCAGTTATTCTGTGAGATAAGTGTGAAGGTTTGGAGGTGTCACATGGCTTAGGAGGCAGTAGTCAGTGTAAGAGAAAGACTGCAGAAGATAACATCTATCCCAGCCCCACGCAAACCAAAATGATGTTTGTAGTTTCTTTTCTTTTCTTTTCTTTTTTTTTTTTTTGAGACAGGGTTTCCCTGTGTAGCTTTGTGCCTTTCCTGGAACTCACTCTGTAGCCCAGGCTGGCCTTGAACTCACAGAGATCCGCCTGCCTCTGCCTCCTGAGTGCTGGGATTAAAGGTGTGTTTTTATATCCACTCTTCTTTCAGCTTTATCCTACACAGTGACTTCTATGAGGAAGCACAGTTCTTTATCATATTGGCATTTCAGGGTTGTTATTTGCTCTCTTGTTGTGGTTGTTGTTAGACTAAAGATATTCTGGCTTTGAGCTCTCTGGGAAGCATTGTCACACTTGAATTCCCTGCACCAGGTACCAAAAGGCATAGTTGTCCCAGGAATAAAAGGGTCCTACCTCCCTTCTTTAAGATCATGTTCTGAGATCAATCAAATCAAACCCTCATGTCATCCATGACCTTCTTCTGGAGAGCTATTCACTGAAGTGGATTAGGTACACTTCTGTCTGAGGCTTGGTCATAAAGAGGTGAATATGGAGTGAACATCTGCCTTTTCCTTGTGTTTATGTCAGACAGTTTCTGCAGCAGTGGGGACTCCTAATGTTCAAAAACCAACACAAGTCAATGGAGCCTAGACACACCCACCCCAGCTAAAGACCGACTTCAGCTGAAGTTTATAGTGGTGGTTTTATATTTGTTGTATGGTTTCTGTTCCTCTGGTCTGTTGTCCTCAACAGCGTCTCATAAAAAGAAACGAAGGTGAATTTTCACAAGCTCCTGTATTTCTTTTTCCTGCTAATGTTTAATAGCACTGGGAACTAAGCCTTCTCTGTATTTAGTAGCTGTCAGCAGAATTTGCAGTTTAAATTTACTTTTGTAAAGTATTGTTTAAAGCTCCTGAACATCGATGCTCCTCTTTTATTTTTGTGGCAAGGTCTCCTTCCCACAAAACAATCCCTTCACAGTTGCTCAACTCACTGCCATGACTACATTGCTCAGTTTCAAGGGGACTGTCCTAGAGGCAAGGCTATTCTTACAGTAACTCCTTATGGATACAGGCTGTTTCTTCAACTGCAAGAATGCACAAAACCTACAGGATTACTGGGTAGATACCTGGGGAAGAATAAGGGTGACATGTATTTCTGAAGCAGGCACTTAGTCCCTTTCACTGGATACTTTGCAGATGTCATTCAGTTGGGTATGGATACTAGTGAAATCGAAGATCAGTTAGAAGGTGAAATAGCACTGATGGTGAGGCGCTCAGGCAACTCAGAGGGACTAGTTATGTGATTCGTGGATAGGTTTTCAGCCTTCCAGCTGAGAGCGCTGTGCAACAGACTCTCCTTGACTTCAAAGAAGTCTTATCCTGGAGGCTAACACACTGTGTAACACATTTTAGGAAAACCAGGTGCGAGACTGGAGAGATGGCTTAGTGGTTAAGAGTGCACACTACTCTTGCAGAGGGCCCAGATATGTTTCCTAACATACACATGGCTCATCTATAGCTCTGGTAGCAGGGATTCTGATGTCCACTTTTGGCTTCAGCAGGCAGTGCATACATGTGGCTACATACATACATGCAGGCAGAGCACTCATACACATAAAAAAGCAACATATATTAAATGAACATTCTATTTCATTCAGCTTGGTCTTTCTGCTCTTAAGTTGGAGGGTTCATGTGCTCCCTCAGATAAGTACTCTTCTCTTTCCTTGTTTGTCTGCTCCCTTTTCTTCTTAGGGAGAAAAGAGAGCTCTTTGCCTGATACCAGGAGCAGTGTATAAATATATTCTGAACAGAAATCTTCTTGCCATTTTGGCTTCTCACATATTCCTACAACTCCTGATAGACCAATGCTAGCCCCAAAATCCATAGTTTCCCTCACTCAGTTGGCAAAATCAAATCTACCAAAATCTAGTTATCTGATAGATAATTTCTGAATAACTTCTTCAGTTTTTATGCTCTTTAAATATATGGAGAGTTGGTGATCAGTTTTTCAAGACAGAGTCTTAATGGAGCCATTATAGGCCTCCTATGTAGGATGGATAGCTTGAAGTTCCGATCCTCTAGTCCCTGCCCCCACCATGGATTACAGGCATACACTACCATACCCAAAGGATAATGTATATTGGATTATTAGGCTTTTGAAGATTTTTGAAGCTTTTCCTAAAGCTTAGTTCTCTGCTTCTCATTTGATCTTTCTAAAACCCTCAAGGTATGTTGTGTTCTTTTTCCTATCATTGCCCCCAAACCAAACCTGAGTGGAAGAGGATGCTCATCTTGGGTAGAAGATGCAGAGTGAAGTTCAGTCCAGAGACCAACCAATTAGTGACCTGTGCACTGAGTGGATTGACTCTTTGACAGATTAGCTGCCTGTGAACTGGCTTGTTCCCTGCAGCTTTGGGAATGGAGTCTGGAAAGTTGCCTACTGCTGCTTCCAAGAGAGTTCTTCCCCAGTGTGAAACCAGTTTCCTGGCAAGTAAAACAGCATCGCAGGCTCAACGTAACATGGAAACTCGGACGTGCTGTGCTTACTTTCAGTTAGAGAATACTAGGATCTCCTGTTAGATGGAAACAGCACATAGATCAGTGGTTCTCAACCTGTGGGTCATGACCTTCTTTGGGCATCGAACAACCCTTTCACAGGGGTCAAACATCAGATATCCTGCATATCAGATATTTCCATTATGATTCATAACACTAGCAAATTTTCAGCTATGAAGTAGCAATGAAAATAATTTTGTGGTTAGGGGGTCACTACAGCATGAGGAACTGTATTAAAGGGTCGCAGTGTTGGAAGGTTGAGAAGCACTGACTTAGAACGCTGCTCCTCAAGGCACCAGTGTTATGGAGGCAGTGCACTAGAACTTAGCATGACTTTTGCTGGCGTTTAAAAGGACACTATGAGAGAAATACTACAACCCTAGCAAAGAGGATGCTGGGGTCACTGAAAGGCGGGCTATTTTCCATTCAGAAGTTGTTTTTCTTCTGCTTGGGAAAGTAGACTCTGCTAGAGAGGCGGCAGTGCCAAGCCATCTAGGAAGCAGAGTCTATCAGAAAGGCACAGCTGTCGCCTGGAGTGAGAACTCCACAGACACAATCAATCAGAGTTTGCTCTGTCACAACAGCTGTGAAAGGAAGCCCTACCTGTTATGACATGAGGGCACTTCATGATGAAGGACACACACATCAGTCCTCTTTCTTCCTTCCTACAAGTAAATTACCAGCGTGATGTTAGTCACCATCTGTATGCAAATATAAGCCCTTTTCCCGCTCGATATGTAATATATAGTCCACTCTGGGTACCATCCTCCATCAGCTCCAGGCAGAGGTTGTACAGTAGCTCTTCCTTGTCTCATTTAATTTAAACTTGGCAGGTTGAAAGACAACGTCTTCCTAACCCTGCTGCCTACCCTCTGTTGTCTCCTTGGTGGGTTGTTTATCGTTCTTGTGCTGTTCTGAGGACTTTTCTCATCTTCTCTGCAACTTATGCAGCCCTTTAGATGTTTTATATACACCCAGCACCTAGCATTTTGAATTTTAATGGTGTATTTATTCTCAGCTTACTTCTCCTATCTCCCGAAGAGTGTCTCACGAAGAGTTATGGATCTGGTCATAAAATCCAATAAAGATGTGTTCGCCAGACTGATTTATTTTCGGAGCTCTCTCCCTGTTAAATTCATAAGAGGAACCAGATTTCTGCAGATATTTGACTACTGTAGTGGAAATGATAAGCGCAAGAGCCACCTAGGCACAGATATTAAAAAGAACCACACAAGAAAAGACTCCGTCGCTCACACTAAATTGTTCTTTCTCAAAAAAAAAAAAAAATGAGGCAATGGCTTAAGTAGAAGAATGACTCATAAAGCATGTTAAATCACCAGGCAGGAGAAAAGTTGGGTTTTATGATTCAGGATAATTAGTTTGGAGAACTAGATAGCATAGCTAAATAGACTTGTGAGAACTCACAAGCAAGTTAATTTTATTTTCAGTTTCCAAAGTCAAAGCAGGCATTTCACAAAAGCAGTCTTTGGGATTTAGTTGACTATTATGATAAAACAGGTTCTTGTCAGCCAGAGCCTAAGAAAGCACCATGGTGTGTTCTAATTCACTACCTGGAGTGGCTCTGGGAAGAACTTCAAAAGGAGGGACGAGACTGTCCCTGATTTCCTCCACAGACTTCATTGTGCCCCACGCCCAAAGTCAGAGTTGGATTTATGTTTTCCTAGTTCTAGGAATGTCTCAAAGCCCACATTTCTTACAACCAACTGAGTAGCACCATCTTCTCTCCCATTTGTTTCACCTTCTCTGTTCACACTCTGGACCTCACCCCTGCCACCATCTTGGTCACATGCTCATTTCCAGGAGGTTATTGTTCCTCACATGTCTCTACCTTTACCAGATTCTGTCAGATAAGAGGATTTTTTTTTTTATGGGAAATGGGCTCTTCTGCTGCCCATGATGAGCGCCGAGACACTTCCCTTAACCAGATGTTCTGTTTCCTTTTCTCCTGTTCCAAAGGCTTCAAGGGCATGGCACTGAACATAATCCTTGCTTGTCAAATTATTTTCCAAATTATTCTGTGCTGGGCCAGAATATAATCTGAGGGACACCATATAAATAACTGGTCTTGTCAATCTTTTACATTGTTCACAAAACAAAATGTTAGCATGATTTTTTCCCCTTTGATCTCAATCAAACGCCTATTGTTTCATTAGAGGTTGCTTTAGCCATTGGTCCTGCGTGACCCATTGTCAGAACACTGAATTTCATTGTCTTTCTTGCTTTTAGTTACACAGTGATGAGGACCTGACCCAGGAGCCTCCAGTTCCTCCAGGTTTCCCATGGACACAAAACTCAATTCTGTGAAATCTTCCTATAACCATTGTGACATGAAAACCAGAACTCTTTCCTTTTAAAAGGAAATTCTTTATTAAAATACTCTAAAACCTTTGTAGTTTATTGCTAACCCCCCACCCCATTAACGAGGGCATGAAAATGTGGCTTTTCACAAATGTCCTTGTGTTTTGAAATTTTAGCACAATTTATTAACCATCCTTTGGAATTGATGTTTATTTATTCATAGATAAATCTGGATCTAATTTAATTATGATGGCATTATAAATGCCAGAAACATGGTATGATGTTCTTAAAAATATTTGGGCATTTTTTTTCAAATATTCTCCAGTTAGCTTTGTTCATCAGAATTTTGATGACAAGGACACAAGGGACAAAAAGCTATGAAGGGACTTACGTGTGACTGCACAGAAAGCCAATAGCTTATAACAACACTTTAACTACTTAATCAGTGGGGCTGGAGAGATGGCTCAACTGGATGAGCACTTGTTGCTCTTGTAGAGAATTTTTGGTTCCCAGCACCCACACAGCAACTCACAATCTTCTATAACTCCAGTGACAGGGATATGATACCTTCTTCTGGCATACATACATGCAGGCAAAACACTCATACACTTAAAAAGATAAGCAAATCTTTTAAATGATTTATCACAGACATTGTGAGTTGGTGTTTCTTTGAGGGGACACATGCAACCCTTTGAAGATTTAATACATAGTCAAGATCTCAAGTGCTCAGCTTCTTGTATTAATTATAAGAAGACTGAAGATAACAGCTCTCTTGTTACCTAAACACATGTATAAAACATATTAATCATCTATATTTATTCTCTAATCACATAATTATTAATCACCCACTATGTATATACATTTTATGTGTTTGGAACCGGGACCATGTATACTCAAAACTCCCTTCAAAATTAGAGGAAATTAGTTTTGAGGGCATCTAAAAAGCCAGTTTTGTATAAATTTAGCTCATCCATTTTTTGAGTTTCTTGTGATTTTGCTATTTTCATTTAAAAGCTCATCTTGACAGTTGATTAAAATGCTGTCTGACTGCTCAGTTCTGGATGGTGCCCTTTGTACCATGCTAGACAGTGTATGAGCTTTGACTGCTCAGTTCTTGATGGTGCCCTTTGTACCATGTTAGACAGTGTGTGAGTTTGCTTGCCTTTCTCCGTGTTTCATATTTCAATTGTCAATTCCCAATTATTTGATTCTTCTTGCTCTGACTTACGATTTCAATTTTCCTCCTTTTATTAGCTTTGTTTCAGATTATCTATTCTATTTTATCTTGGCTTTTGTTCTCTTTTTTTGATGAGTATTTCTTTGAAACATCCCCAAGATCAAGGCAATAACACTTGACTTGATAGCACAGAGAGTGGTTAGAAGCCTATTTCTTTTTGAAAAATAGCCATTTCTAGAAAGTATTGTTCATGAGAAAGAAAACCAGAGCTAGGCAGAAGTTAAAATGGCAGAGACAAATTTTATTGGGTACTATTGCAATAAGGGAATGCAGGCCATGGTACAGAATGGAATCCAGTCTCAATATGGTAGGGATAATTGGGGCTTTAAGGCCAAGGAATTAGAGTTGGTGGATGGAAAATTGTTGAAATGAGACATCAAATCTGGGGCATGAGTCTAGCTGTATCAACCTAACAGAATTCCCAGTAAAGGCAGCCAGGTTGACCAGATGGCAAAAGTAATGAATGAGATTTTTGACTTTGAGGCTTGGTGGGGGGTGGTTGTGACAACTTACTTTTACAACATTATTTTTTAAGACTGGATTTTTCAAAGTACACACATATGACTACTTCATATTCAGATTCCTGACTGAAGTTTGGCCAAGTCAAGAGTCTTTATTACTACTTTTTATTGAGACATAATTATTCTCCTTTGAGGCTATAACATATGATAATTTGATATTCAGTGTATAAAGGTCACATGGGGAATATTTGCCACTCCTAAAAGCCATGTTTGCTCTTTAGTGATTTATTTTCTGACCTTGTATTAAATATATTTCAGATCTCTGATGTTAAGCTGAGGAAATAAATTTCTGATTTGTTAAGGAGCAATCATAGCATATTGACCCAATTCTACTGACAGGGATAAGTTTTATAAATGCTGTGAGTTTTAAAGAAATAGATGTAATTACATTTTGTGTTATCTTGGAACACAATTTAAGATGACTAACTCAAATTATTGTGTTTTAATTTCTCAAAAATGTTAGATCCAAAAATGGTAAAAATGATTAAAAGAAGGTCCATGGCAAGATATACTGACTTTATCTCATCTATCAGTAGTAGTAACTATTGATAAAATCCTTTCTTCAAATTTGTATTGACTTTTTATTGGATGACTAGTTTAGAAACAGAAGATAATTGCTTTCATATCCATTCTAAACTGGCCTGCCTGCTTCATAGATACCAACTGAAATTCTTATCATGATTGATGCTACAAATTAAAAAGAAAACACACAAAATGTTTTAAAATATATGTTTGACACAATAAAGACTTATCCACAAGCTGTATTCAAAGGGTATTATTCTTTGAAAATATGTAGCCTTAACTATTTATGAGGGGGCTTTTTCAGAAGATCGAGTGCTGCCAGCCTCTCTGTGCGATATTTAGTTTTGAATTGAGTTCCTGTTACATGGAGGCCACTGTTCCATGCTGATTGTGGTCGCATTTGTCTTCTGATAACTACCACAGTGGCATTTTAATGTAAACATTGGTTTGGTGTGTACAGTTCAGGAAAATGGTTCTGTACTGTATGGAGGTGGAGGGACCCTTGAAACCGAGCCCTGCTTTTTCTTCAGCTCCTCTTGCCCACTGTCCCCATCATGAGCTAAAGTTTTCATTGTTATCTTCCATTTTCTTCTGCCCTGGTTTTCCCATCCCTCTCTATTCGACCTCTACAGCCTTGGGTTATTTAATATGAACACAATGTGAAGTCATCTTTTGCCATCTTATGTTCACTCACGAGCAGAATGTGCTTTGAAGGAGCCTGACTCTTCTTTTGAGTCTGGCTTCTGAATCCGTGTAGTTGCTAAGGATTTCTTTTCTTTCTTGTTTCTGTAGTTCTTTGTCAACCTGAGAGGCCACTGGATGAGAGGTCTTGATGTGTAGAGAATAGTTGGGCTTCCACATATTGGTTCAGAAACACCAGGTCTAGTTTCATACCTCTGTCCAAGGTTTTTCCCTTGTCCTGAGTCCTGATTCCTAGTCAGATCTTGGACATTCATTTTCTATAAGCAAGAACTGTCTAGACTGAAGGCCTATTCTCTCTTCCCCCATGTCTTCCTCAGGCATCAGTTGGCCATGAAGATTCAGGTCTTTTTGAATTGGGATTTTGTTTGTTCACAGTCTTCATGGTGACACCTAGATATTATAGTCAAGTGGTCATCTCTATTAGACAATTGCCATATTTATATCTTTGCCTAAGCTCATTTCTAATTGTAACTTTATTTACAAGACCAAAATTTTAAGCACATTTCTCATTTGTCATTTAATGAATACACATTGTCCAATGTCCCTTGAGAAAACTGCTTTGTGGAATCATCTTGAATTCCACATCAAAATGATGGCATTGTTATTGAAGATGATAGAAAAAACTTGTGAAATACATTTTACCTTCTCTACTAACAATGAATATCTCTATATGGACTTGTGTTCATGTGGAATCATTCTGTTAAGTTTGAGACTCATGAGATAAGCAAGAGAATAGTGTATCACCATAAAGCAAACAGAAACCAATCTATAAAGATCTTGGGGCAGCTTAGGAGCTTCTTGGGCATTATTTGGAACAAAGGAAGAAGAAATACATGGTGAGTAACAAATAGGCATGGTTCAGGAAACATGAGCCCAAGACCAGTGCTGGAAGAACATTATATCTGCTCCATGCACAGCTCTATAATTATTTGAATGATATATTTACTAGCCCCAGATAATTTTAAACAAGATTCTTCAATTTAACAGTTGTTTGGGCAGCTTAAAAATTAATTTTCTTTGTGTCATATGAGAAAATAAAGATGTGAAGGTTAATAAAATGTTAAGATTGTTCCAATATGAGCTTTTTAAGCTCTTTTGATTCTCATCTATTCTCAAAATATCTTTGGAAGGTAGTAAGAGCAAACTTTATCCCCATTTTATAGTTCGTGAAGCAGACATAGAAGTGAAAGACCCTGAGACACAGAAAAGAGAATGGAGATACATTAAGAACCAAGAGATGGAGAAGCAGGTCATGAAAAGATGCCATGCAGATATGACATTGGCACTGCAACCATGAATGCACAGCAGCAATGGGCATCTGCACAGGACTGAGCCTCCATCTTTTCATCATGGACAGAGGAGGCACCTCTGAGACCCCATCCCTTCCTTTAGGAGCTAATGGCTGTTAATGGTCATTCTGTTAGTGAGGTGGTATCACTTTTTCTATTGATGTCACCACTGATAGAGTAGTTGAAGAACAAGGGGTCAGAGGGAAAAGAAGGGAGCACTAGATAGTGATATGGGGTGAATATAATCACACACACACACACACACACACACACACACACACACACACACACATATATATATATAATCATAAATTGTATATAATATAAAACTGTCAAAATAAAAGGTCTTCAGGTAAAACAACATTCTCTCAGGTTAATATGTCTGCTCACCTTAGCCACAAATCTTAATGGCATGTATACAAACCTACAGCATGAACATGTGCATATAAATGGGCTTTTATCAGAGCTGTCTCCTTTCAGAACTGCTAGACAGGAGATAGCAATCAATTCAGTCACTGACCTGGTAGAAGAGGTGGGATGTGGGAAACCCCTAAGCCTCTGCATTTGCAACTCTTAGGAAAGGAGAAGTTTCAGTGTTGACACACTCCTCTACAAGGGAGAGTCTGCTTCCTATAGAGTCTTTCCCTTGTTATTGAGGTCACAGTTCTTTCTGGCTCAGGATTGAGTTGACAGATTGACCTCATTGTTTCCGGTAAGTCTTGCTTTGAATGCATCATCATCATTATCACTTGAAGGGAAGTGCCTTTGGTCCCACTTGACCAATGTAGAACACTGGCATTACACTTGGTTATCTGGATTTCAAATCCTTCCAAGAACATCAACTCTTTATCTTTTTTTTTTTTTTTAAATGTTTGGACTTCCTTTTTTTTTTATTAAGAAAATTTTTCATTCATTTTACACACCAATCAAAGATCCCCCTCTTCTCTCTTCATGACCCCCCAGCGACCCCCTTGCAACCTACCCTCTACTCCCCCCCACAAGAAGGCAAGGCCTCTCATGGGGATGTTACATACAGTAGAGGCAAGTCCAAGCCCTTCTCCCTGCCTCAAGGCTGCATGAGGTGTCCCATCATAGGTAGTGGGCTCCAAAAAGCCCCCTCATTCACTAGGGATGGATTCTGATCCTACTGCCAGGGAGTCCTTCAAGCAGATCAAGCTACACAACTGTCTTGCCATACAGAGAGCCTAGTCCAGTCCCATGTAGGCTCCACAGCCATTGATTCAACTTTCATGAGTTCCCACTAGTTTGGTTTGGTTGTCTCCGCAGGTTTCCCCATCCTGATCCTGATGCACTTGCTCATAGAATCCCTTTTCTCTCTCTTTGACTGGACTCCTGAAGCTCTGCCTGGTGTTTGGCTGTGTATCTCTGCATCTGATTCCATCAGTTACTTGAGAAAAGCTCTGTGATGACAGTTAGGGTATTCACTGATCTAATCACTGGGGTAAGCCAGTTCAGTTCAGGCACCCTCTCCACTATTTCTAGTAGTCCAAGCTGGGGTCATCCTTGAGGATTCCTGGCAACTTCCCTAGCACTGGGTATCTCTCTCATTGCTTTCCCACTCCATCTCTGTTCCAGCTCAACCACTCTTATGTTCTTATCCCCTACCCTCCATTGCCCACCCCTCATCCCCAGTTTATTCACGGAGATCTCATCTATTTCCCCTCCCCAGGGAAATCCATGCATTCCTCTTTGGGTCCTCCTTGTTCTCTGAACTGTGGCTTGTGGTCTGGTTATCCTTTGTTTTACATCTAGTATCCACTCATGAGTGGGTACATACCATGTTTGTCCTTCTGAGTCTGGGTTACCTCACTCAGGATGATATTTTCTAGTTCCATCCATTTGCCTGCAAATTTTATGATGTCATTGTTTCTCTGCTGAGTATACTCCATTGTGTGTACGTATTACATTTTCTTAATCCATTCTTCAGCTGAGGAGCATCTGGGTTTTTTCCAGGTTCTGGCTATTATGAAAAATGCTGCTATGAACATAATTGAACATGTGTCCCTGTGGTATGATTGAGCATTCCTTGAGTATATGCCCAAGAGTGGTGTAGCTGGGTCTTGAGGAAGATTGGTTCCCAATTTTCTGAGAAACTGCTACATTGATTTCCAAAGTGACTGTACAAGTTTGCACTCCCACCAACAATGGAGGAGTGTTCCCCTTGCTCCACATCCTCTCCAACATAATCTGTCTGAAGTGCTTTTGATCATAGCCATTCTGACAGGTGTAAGATGGTATCTCAGAGTCATTTTGATTTGCATCTCCCTGATGACTAAGGATGCTGAGCATTTCCTCAAATATCTTTTGGCCATTTGAAATTCTTCCTTTGAGATTTTTCTGTTTAGCTCTATAGCCCATTTTTAATTGGATTGTTTGGTATTTGATGTCTAGTTTGAGTTCTTTATATATTTTGGAGATCAGCCCTCTGTCAGATGTGGGGTTGGTGAAGATCTTTTCCCATTCTATAGGCTGTCATTTTGTCTTATTTATTGTGTTCTTTGCCTTACAGAAGCTTCTCAGTTTCAGGAGGTCCCATTTATTAATTGTTGCTCTCAGAGTCTGTGCTACTGGTATTATATTTAGGAAGTGGTCTCCTGCACCAATGCATTCAAGACTACTTCCTATTTTCTCTTCTCTCAGGTTCAGTTAACTGGTTTTATATTGAGTTCTTTGATCCACTTGGACTTGAGTTTTGTGCATAGCAATTGATATGGATCTATTTGCAATCTTCTATATGTTGACGTCCAGTTATGCTAGCACCATTTGTTGAAGATGCCTTCTTTTTTTCCATTGTACAGTTTTGGCTTTTTTGTCAAAAATCAAAACATCAACTCTTAAGATGAAGATGCAGTTAGAGGTCTCCCTTATGACTACTGGGTCCCCTGTGTTCATCATTTGCCCCACATTTTTGGAATCCTGATTGGGCAGAAAAACCCTTAAAGGCTACCTCAGTAAGAGTGTGAAGAAGGAGACCTTTTCTCTGGCTGTGCAAACAAAAGTGGGTTTTAATATACTCGTGATAGTTTGGGGGCAGTGAAGGCTTATTATAGTCGCTTTAGATTTAGTTATTTTGTATAGTGAATTATCAGTAATTCTCTTTTGCATTCTAGTAGCATGTACATTATATTTATATAATAAACACAAATTTACTTATCTAAAGAGAAACCATATTTTATACATTTCTTAAGTCTTTCTAAAGCTAAATGTAAGAAAATTGAAGATTTTAAATGACTGTGAACCACTTTTATTGTCAATTTTAACATTTTTTGACAAAATAACTCTAACCCCTATTCAGAATAGGTATAATTAAGCTTTCTTCCTCCAAAGTGGGAAGATTCTGAGCTGGCATTTCTGTATGAGATGCCTCTGTGAAGAATTAATTGTGTCAAGGATTAGAAGTCAGTCTCTTCATAAGTCCTTTTGCTTTTCCGTGTTGGTTCCGATGACCTTAATTGTTTCTTTTTAAGTGGTGTTTTGATGGATTAGTGACTTGTCATTATTTATTAATGGCAATGAGTCTTTGAATGCCAGAAACTGAATTGTACTTGAAAGTCATTTGGGGTTGCTGTCTCAGTCACACAGCGTGGTAACAGCCATGTGCATACAGTACATGACTAGCTGCATGTATGCTAAGTTTCAAAATGCTTCTATGTACATTTGGAGCAAATAAATGACATTTTACATGCTTTTCCTCTGTCAACGTTTTCAGTTTCCATTGACAGAACATTTCTTGAAATGTTAAAGTACATATCAGAAAATATTAAGAAAAAAAAAAAAACCCCAAAACCAAAAACTGAGAGGATCTTGTTCATTACTTAAAAAAACCTCAAGCAATTTTAAGAGTGAAAACTGAAGTGGAGAGAAGTTGTGCATGACACTTTCTGTAAGTTTCTTTTCTTTTCTTTTCTTTTTTCTTTCTTTTTTTTGGTTTTTTCGAGACAGGGTTTCTCTGTATAGCTTTGCGCCTTTCCTGGAACTTGCTTTGTAGACCAGGCTGGCCTCGAACTCACAGAGATCCACCTGCCTCTGACTCCCGAATGCTGGGATTAAAGGCGTGCGCCACCACCGCCCAGCTCTGTAAGTTTCTTTAGGTCAAAGGCTACAGAAGATTTTGGTTACTGCTGCTAGCTTCTCATTATTCTTACTGGACTGAGATCATTTTGTGAAATACCAGGAGAGGAGAGAGATGAGGAGAGCTCAGATAGCAGACTGGAACCTTCTGGCACTAACTAGTTTTATTCCATGAACACTTTAGTTATTCAAGGATTGGAAGCATCTCTCCTTTTCTGGCATGCCATTGCACTAAACTTTTTTGTATTTAGGGACATTAATGTACTTACTTGTATATGTGTGTACAGTGTGTGTGTGTGTGTGTGTGTGTGTGTGTGTGTGTGTGCACTTTTGGATGTGCAGATGCATGCATGGCATGGCATATGTGTGTAGGTCAGACCCCGGCTTTCTTCTTTGTTTTAAACAGGGTCTTCTGTTGTTAGCCTCCACTGTGGCAGGCTCCCTGGCTCATGAACTTCCAGGGACTGCCCTTCCCCCATCTCCATTTTTTTGTAGGGATACTGGGATGACAGATATGTGTTACTGGGTCTGGCTTTACATGGATTCTGGGGATGCAAACTTAGGTTCTCAAATGTGTGTGGCAAGCACTTTACCTATGGAGCTACCCCCAGCCTCTGTTTAGTGACACCTTAAAGAACTGTAGATTTCTGAAGGTGCTTGAACCTGCTTATGTGCAATAACCCAGCCATGTTTAGAGAAAAAAGTTTTTTTTTTGTTCTTTGTCTTTTTTTTTTTTTTTTTTAAAGAAATGAGTAACTGTTCTGTCTGCTTTAAAGTTGAAACTTGGTAAAAGTTATTGGTGTTTGTAAGGATGGGGCTGGTTTTGCTTCTATGAGAGTCATAGTGAAGCCTGGTGATGCAGAGCTTGGGATCTGAAGTTTGCCTTTGAAGCTTGGTTTAATCCCCTAGCAGCCAGTTGAGACTGGATCGCTTTCTAGTACTTCAGTCTTTCCATCTGTGAAGAGAGTGGGGGTGGGAGAGGAAGGGAGGGGAGGGGAAAGGAAGGAAGAATGAATGAATGGAAGTCATTAAGGAAAAGGGAGGGGCTTGGATAAATCCTGTGGGGTCTGATCAAAATTATATGTACCAGGTACAATAATGGTTCTATGTATTTAGTAGATGTAAATATGACTATGCATGTATAATATATAGAAACATATATCTAAATATGCAATTTGTAGCACTGGGAGAGCCTAGAAATAATAAAATCCTAGTACCAATGAGTATAGTTAGAGTTCACAATTTGTTTTCTGAATTTTGCTCCCTAATAAATACTCTCAAATTTCTGTAGAGAAATGGGTAGCTCAGGACTGAATCACAGAGAGTATGAGAGAACCCCAACACATCTTACACCAAAGAAGTAAGAACTCTCCCAAGAGTAGCAAGAGGAAGTTGAAGAGACACAGGCTGCAGCTTAAATGATCCATCACTAGCCAAATACTCTAATAACACAAATAAAACAAAACCCGACACAGACCAGCAGAGCAGAAGCGAACGAGGCATAAACCTTTGTGTGTATCGCCATCTGGCTTTCCACAGAAATGCTAAAACCATGCATTGTAGAAGGGGCAGTTATCAATAACACATGGAAAACTGGATGTCCACATTCAGGAGAAGAGAACTAGATCCCATCTCTTATGGTTACAAAAATAAACTCAGAATTGTTAGAAGACAATGTGAGAACAAAAACTAAAAAAATGATTGAAAAAAACCTGTAGAAGTACTTGAGGAAATTGTGGTTGGTGAGACATACTTTTTTTTTGGAGTGGGGGACAAGAAACCAAAGTGGCAGAAAAATAAAAGAAGAAATGGATAAATGGGATTTTACCCAACTACAAATCTTATCTTTAAAGGAAAAAACCAACAGAGTGAGAAAACAAGTTGCAAAATGGGAGAAAGTATTTACCTCACTGTGTGTGTGTGTGTGTGTGTGTGTGTGTGTGTGTGTGTGTGTCTGATATGTAGAACTGAATTGTATTGTAAAATAAAATAAAATTAAATTAAAAAAAAGAATTTAAATACACTGCCATGTGATCTAGTCTCTAGATCTATATTCAAAGAAAATTAAATTGGTATGTATGTGAAAGAGGCCTTGGCACTCCCATTTACAACAAACAGGAGATGGAAACATCTTTTGTGTTCTTTCAGTAGGGTGTGTGTGTGGGAGTTGGATGATGAAGAAAACATAGTAGATAGAAAACATGAAATAGTATTTCTCCTTTCAGACAAATCCCTGTCATTTACAACATCAGGAATGTTAAGTGAAATAAGCTAGGCACAGAAAGACAAATTCATGTGACTTCATTCACATGTGAATGTAAAGACTTGATCTTCTACAAAGTTGAGTGTGGGATGATCATTACCACAGTTATCAGAACCTGGGGATGGAATGTGGGAATAGGAGAGGTTGAGCATCAGGTACCAAGTTATAGCTTAGAGGGGAGTAAGAAGTGTTGTAGCATCAACTATGAGTAGAATGATGTGTACTTACATATGTATGTTTCTGTCATTTTTGCACCAAAAATTTCAAAATACTACAAAAGGCAGTAGAATGTGCTTGCCGTAAAGACATGATAAGTTTGTCTTGACTTTGGCTACATGGCATGTACGTACATAGATGCAGCAAAATGCCATGTGGTACTCCATATATATGTTCAATTTTAATATTTATGTGTATGTTAAAATTATTTAACTAAAAATAAACCAAGATATGGCTAATTGAATAAAGACAACTCATGATTCCATATTTGCATCAATAAATGAATATATAATCAGTGGGGTAAAAGGAAAAAGTTAACTACATTAGGCTGTGGAAATAGGACTCAAAATGAGCCATTTTACAAACAGCATAGTAATAATTCTTTCTTACAAGTATGACTGAGTGTTCTAAATATAGTATTTAAAAATAGAATTTGGGGCTGCTGAGATGGTTCACTGGGTAAAGGTTCTTGCTGTTAAGCTTGATGACCCAAATTTGGTCCCTGGAACCCACACAATAGAAGTAGAGAGCTAATTCCTTCAAGTTTTCCCCTGATCTCACAAATAAGCTGTGCAAAGCTCCCTAGCCAATAAATAAGTGAAGCAAAACTATTTTAAAAATGTGTAGTAAAATATAATGTATATTTGCATGTTCCCAAATTATCCCCATAAGAGATTTATTCACTAAGAAGTAATGAAGTATTTTCTGCTGTGAGAAGAACTGACAGATGCAGCATGAAAACCTTCAAGAGTGGGACAGATTCGTGTCGCAAGAAGTCAACATAACATCACTTCATTTTTGTCTAAACCCAATAACATGCCTTTACTTATAAAGAAGCCTCAGCAAATTCAGCTTAAGAGATTGTCTTTAAAAATATTTATGTGTTGCTCAACTATATTCATAGCAGCATTATTCATAATAGCCAGAACCTGGAAACAACCCAGATGCCTCTCAACCGAAGAATTAAGAAAATGTGGTAGATATACACAATGGAGTACTACTCAGCAGTGAAAAACAATGATATCATGAAATTTGCAGGCAAATGGATGGAACTAGAAAATATCATTCTGAGTGAGGTAACCCAGACTCAGAAGGACAAACATGGTATGTACTCATTCATAAGTGGACACTAGATGTAAAGCAAAGGATAACCAGACTACAACCCACAGTTCAGAGAAGCTAGCTAACAAGGAGGACCCAAAGAGGAAATAGATGAGATCTCCATGAATAAACTGGGGGTGAGGGGTGGGCAATGGAGGGTAGGGGATAGAGGATGAGAACATAAGGGTGGTTGAGCTGGAACAAAGATGGAGTGGGAAAGCAATGAAAGAGATACCATGATAGAGGGAGATATCATGTTGATAGAGAGAAACCCAATGCTAGGGAAGTTGCCAGGATCCTCAAGGATGACCCCAGCTTGGACTACTAGAAATAGTGGAGAGGGTGCCTGAACTGAACTGGCTTACCCCAGTGATTAGATCAGTGAATACCCTAACTGTCACCACAGAACTTTCCTCCAATGACTGATGGAGGCAGATGCAGAAATCCACTGCCAAACACCAGGCGGAGCTCCAGGAGTCCAGTCAAAGAGAGAGAAGAGGGATTCTATGAGCAAGGGCTGATTTACCCTCAAAGCAAGGAAAATGCCCTGAGAAATCTTCTGGATAATGTCATTACAGGAGCCATTGAAATTGTACCTGTGGCTGTTCCTGAGACACTTAAGTTTGGTTTCATCTTGAGATGCCCACACCAATGCCTGGATGTGTGGTGCCTTTCCTCTTGCGGGTCCTTCTTTTTGTTAATTCGTGGGCTTAAATCTAGTTAAAAATCTCTTCTCAATCAAGTACAAATCAGCTTCATACTGGTTCATTCTAAATTTATCTTCTGTTGTGAGGTAGAGAATCCTGGATTCACCTGAGTAGAGTACAGTGTGATGATGTGCCTTGAGCCTGGGCCCTGAAGTCAATGCTGGCTGCAGAAGTATCCCACTAGCATTGAATAAGGGTTTTTCTCTTCCCATTATCCTCACCACTATTTGTTGTCATTTGCTTTATGGTGATGTTTACATAATTTATGTATCAACCAGTCTCTTTTGCCTTACAATAGTGAGTTCTGGTAGAGATGATCTCTATACAACTTAAGGGAGTGAATTCTAGAAATTGCTCCTGTATCTAGCACATTGTATAAACTGCCTTGTATAAATTGCAAACTATTTTCTCATAAAGACAAAGTCTGATTTTCACTTTGATAAAGCCAACTGGCCTATCCAGAGAGTACCACAGTCCATTGCCTGGTGACTTGAGGGTGAGGCAAATGTGACAAATGGTACTGCCAAGGTCCCTCATGTAAGGCATGGTTATTGTTGTGAATTGGAATTCCCAGGGGGGGAAAAGCCTATATTGCAGATTCTACTAAGATTGTTGATTAACTAGAACTTCCTGATTGTGGAGAGTTAGAAAGTTGCAGATATAGAATCAAATTACCTCAGGCTATCTCGAGTGCAAAGGACTAAAGATTGCCCACTTCTGTGTCTGACTTAAGAGCCCTTCCATGATCACATCAAACCTTTGGGATGTATTTGGTGGCCACTGGCTGCCCCCAACCCCCAAAATGAAAACTGTTGCCAAGATAATTTCTAAGCTATCTAAGATGTTTGTGTCTTCCCACAGTGTCTGAATTGGTTGAATAAAAGTAAATTCACAAGTTTCAATGGCAGCAATTCGCTGGGTAATCTCTCCCACCTGCCTGCGGTGAATGACGGTTCTCTCATTCCGGTTTTAATGGCTGACGTTAACTCGCACATCACACAGCACACGGTAAATGTCTCTATACCTGCAGGTACATGTGTTTTTACAGAATGAATACAAGTTAAAGAGGCTGCCGAAGAGCTCAAAAGAGCTCAGAAATGGGCCATGTCTCTGTTTCACACAATGTGGAGTATCTTAGAGTAAGGCACAGCCTCATTTTGACACCCCACTTTGCCGTAACTTGTCTATCTGATGTTCCCACCAGTGAATTTAAAAAAGACTCCAGTTGTGACCCTTTTTTTTTCTGTGCCTATTGAGGCTCCTGGAACTACATGCTATCAATGATGACTGAGGGAAGCGGATGCAAAGATCCACGGCCAGGCCCCAGGTGGAGCTCCAGGAGTCCAATTGGCGAGAAAGAGGAGGGATTGTATGAGCAAAAATTGTTGAGATCAAGATTGGAAAAAGCACAGGGACAAATAGCCAAACTAATGGAAACACATGAACTATGAACCAATAGCTGAGGAGCCCCCAACTGGATCAGGCCCTCTGGATAAGTGAGACAGTTGATTAGCTTGAACTGTTTGGGAGGCACCCAGGCAGTGGGATTTAATTTATATCTTAAATTAACCCATTTTTATTAATTTATACTTTGATACGTGGCTTGTGGCTTACCGGTACCTTACATCTCACTTGTCACGGTGGCGGCTGGCAGTGTTTCTCTGCCTCAGCCTTCCACTTTTTAGAATTTTTTTTTTGTTTGTGCCGTCTATACTTTCTGCCTGGCTACTGGCCAATCAGTGTTTTATTTATTAACCAATTAGAGCAGCACATTTAACATACAGAACATTTCACAGCACTTTGATTGGCCAGGCAGGAAGTATAGGCGGGAATAACAGAGAGGGGAGAGGAAAAGGAGAGAAAGGCAGAGGAGAGGAGACACCAGCTGCTGTTCAGGGAGCATCATGTAGAGACAACAGGTAAAGCCACGGAACACGTGGCAACATATAGATTAACAGAAACGGGCTTAATATAAGAGTAAGAGCTAAACAATGGTAGGCCTGAGCTAATGGCCGAGCAGTTTAAATAATATAAGAGTGGGTGTGTTTATTTTGTAAGTGGGCTCTGGGACTGGCGGGGTTTGGCGGGAGCTGGAGAGAAATTCTCCAGCTACATTAGTAATGTTTAGTTTCAGATGAGGCACAGGTGATAGGTGGTGCATTTGCGAAGTCACCAGCTGGTATAAAGAATCCACTGTGCGTCTTTCTCCAGTAGCTATTTTGCCTTCCTATAGAACCATAGCTAAGTCCATCAAAATAGAAAGAAATAAAAGCATAAAGGTTATTAATAGCTCATTTCTGTCCTGGTTAGTTTTTGTCAACTTTATACAAACTAGAGCTACCTGGGAAGAGGGAACCTCAATAGAGAAAATGTCTCCACCAGGTTGGCCTTTGAATAAGCCTGTTGGGCATTTTCTTTATTACAGATTGATGTAGGAGGGTCTGTTGGGGGCCTGCCCCCACTTTTCCCTCCAGGGTACTCTTGAGCAGGGAGAAATGGGGAATATGTAGCTAGAAATACAGAGGAGAGAGACAGAAACACCGTATAGCCTCGGGAGGGCCTGGGTCAAAATTCACCAGCCCCTCTGTCTTTACTAAAGAGCTTTTCAAGGAATGCCAAGGGGTGGGTCAAAAGACCTTCCTCCAGTACAGTCAAGTGCAGACTATCCCTAACACCTGGTGACCATGCACATGGTCAAGCCATCCTCTAACACAGCCCTGCTATATAAAGTAAGCTCAGATTTCACTAGGAAGCTTTTGTGGGCTCCTACAAGGGCTCAGCTCACTGTATGTGGTACTACCCTGGGCGGGTGGTCCTGGGTTGTGTAATAAAGCAGACGGAGCAAGCCATGAAGAACAAATCAATAAGCAATGTTCCTCAATGGTCCCTATTTCAGTTCCTGCACCGTCTTCCCTCAGTGATGGAGTGTAACCTGAGAGTTGTAAGCCGAAACGAATCATCATTTTCTCCCCAAGTTGCATTTGGTCATGTTTTATTACAACAGTAGAAATTCTGACTAAACCACTCCCCTAATTCAAAAGACAAAAGAATCATTCAATTGTATTTTATAATACTATAATGATGATGATGATAATGATGATGATGATGTAAGTTCCTTTGTAGTCAGTAGCACTTTCATCATGGAGCTACCATTAGGTTATTTACACACAATGCTGTTGGCATTTCCATCCGTTGTAATAACTTTAAAAGACAACCTCCTTGAGTGAGAATTACTCTGATTCATTGGTAGGCTCTTTGGAGCTACAGTGCTTCTTGAATACACATATTGGAAGGAAATTGTTGTACAACGGAGAGACTGAAAAAATGGGGACAAACTAAATTCATATGATTTGTAGGCTACCAACTCCATCATACCATGGATTCTATCAGGCAGAATCTATGAATGTTTTTTCCCCAGAAAGATGAATAGATTTGATGGTGGATTAACTACTAGAGAAGCCCTAACATTTAGTCCCAGTATTTAGCTGAAATCTTAAACGTGGCTTCAGTTTTAGCCTCAGACTCAAAGAAGACTGAATTACTTGATGGTTGCAATGTTTCTGATCTCATTGGCCTTATAAATGCTAAAGGATGGCATGATTAGATGGTTCAGCATCAAACTCAATGAGTAGATTGTGAGCACAAAGTTATTAATCTTATTATTCACTTTCAATAATTAAAAAGCTATGGTTGTAAAGTAAAAATAATTTTATCATCTCAACAGTTTAATTATGCAATAATTGATGATGATTATGAAATGGGTACATTTTATATTCAGAATAATTATTAGTTTTATATGGTTATGTATTTTTATTATGACTGTCAAGATAAAACATATGAATAAGACAACTTTATGAAGGATATCTTCTTGAGCTAGCCATTCACAATTTATCAAAATTTAAAACTATAGACAGTAACTAAGAGATTAATTTATATTGCAATTATAAATTGAAGTTGCATGGTCTATTAATATTTTAAACAGTAAATACATGATATACAAGAACAGCTTTAAGCTTTTCCTTTTTCCTTGTAAAATTTATTCATTGAGAATTTCATATATATAGATATATATTTGGACACACACAATGTATTACAATCATATCATCTCCTTACTTTCCAATATAACTCTCCTTAGACCCTGTCCAACACCTCTAAGTCCCAATTTCAAGTCCCTAAAAATACAGTAGTGGCACTCCTATTGTGGCAATCACCAATAGCTGTCTGTACTGGATAGTTTTATGTCAACTTGACACAAGCTAGAGTCATCTGAAAGGAAAGAACGTGAGCCTCCACTGAGAAAATGTCTCCGTAGGATCCGGTTGTAGGACATTTTCTTAATTAGTGATTGATGGGGGAAGGCCCAGCTCATTATAGGTGGTGCCATCCCTGGGCTGCTGGTCCTGGGTTCTATAAGAAAGCAGCCTGAGCAAGCCATGGGAAGCAAGCTAGTAAGCAGCACTCCTCCATGACCTGTGCATCAGCTCCTGCCTCTAGGTTCCTGCCTTCTTTGAGTTCCTGTCCTGACTTCCTTCAATGATGAACAGTGATATAAAATGTATGCCAAAATAAACCCTTTCCCTTCCCAACTTGCTTTTTTTTGGGTTATGGTGTTTCATCAGCAATAGAAACTCTAAATCAGACACTGTCTAAAGGGATTTAAAGCCCACCCAACAGGAGGAAAATCATGCCCAGAATAAAAACAGCCTCCTACCCAGGGACAGTGAAGTCACAGGTCTTAGAAGAGAGCCTACTATGCCACCATAATTACTAGCTCCCCATAATTTCTGATTGCTTTTAAAATGTATCTTTATACCTACAGTCAAATGTAGCTCTTGCCTGTCATCAAAGAAGTTTCTTTTTATAGCAAACGAAGATCATTAAGGAAGGTGTGAGTGAGGGCACGGTGAAACCACTGAACTGGGCCACCCCATGGGTGCATGGAAAGAAAAGGTTTATTGTAAATGTGCAAGTGCCATGTGGCTATCTCTCCCGAGGAGAGAGGGTATCCAGAAGCACTTGGGGGAGCCCAAAGCTGCCACGAGGGCTACCTCTTGGGGGCAGAGAGAAGAGCAATTGGCATAGCTGTGGAAGAAAGGAAGGAAGCGGCAAGCTAGAACAGCCTAGAAGTTTAGAGCCAGAAGAGGACAGTGGCTTTGATACGTGCACCACAGGTACATGTTACCAAAAGATCCTGGGGATTAGCATAGGCTTTAGAGTCTTCAGACTATGTTCTTAGCAGATGGTTAGCAGCCAGCAACCCCAGAGCTACAAGTGTCAGGTAGTATCTGGAACAAATAGACTTACTCGCTTTGTGCCAACCTAACCACCATGTCTCTGAACTGTGGTCACTCATGTTGGGCTCAAAGTGAACTCTCTCCTGCCCTTTGGAGTAGGGGCTTCATTTTGTATTGATGAACTTCATGAATGTGATTAGAGAGGCTGGGGTCTGAAGCATAGAAGGAGACAGAAGGATAACCACACACGGTTCCGTTGGTCTAAACCACAGACGGGTATCAGAGGTATGGAGAGCAGATTTGGATAACAGTGGTGAGCATGAATAACAACATGATTAAGGTACCACAGATCCCAAAGGGCACCCCAACTAGAAAGTTCTTTTGCATGATGTCTACTTAAAAAAAAGAGTCTTCTGAGATTCTTCAGAGGTTTCTCTCTATGTATTTAATATTTGCCTTCACAACTCTCCTGTCAACGAGTCTATTTTGGTTTTATCTTGGCTGTGGCCTCAGCTATGCAGGAAACTGTTAATTGGCGTTGAGTTCTCACTTTCCTGTTACTACCAACTCACAGTTGCTGCTTGTCAAAGCTTGTCAGCAATTCCATCTACTCCACAGAAACCAGCTTTGCCTTCTTAAGACGACCCGGGAATCTCTTCAGATTTGCCCCTATATTGCTCTTCCAGAATTACCGTTAGTAGTATTCTGCATGAAACCTCTGGGCCGCAAAATCATGTTATCTTTTCCATTCTCAGCCAACATAGATACCACTTCCCTATCTTTGTTTTTATACTTAATTCAGTTTTAGATTTCAAAAATTTATATACTTTTCAAATATTCCTATTTGCTAGGTCTTTCTGTCACACCCACATGAGGCATGGAAGAATGCCATTCAGCAATGCTCAGATTAAGAATCCTTTATTGCCAGTGGTTTAGAGTGGGCTCATACCAAGGACAATTTTAGACCCTTGGAGAGAGGCAGGGTAGGGTTTATAGAGCCCTAAATGACAATCACACCTTACCAGGGCAGGCTGGGTGGTAGAAGTTTCTCCAGTTTCTATTTACAAAGGTTTCAAAAGTGATAGTTGATTTGAACAGTGGACTTCTTGGACCTGCAGGGGCAGCTGGATGAGAATGTTCTGCTTGGCCGGATGTGGTTATCGGGCTGGGGAGCAGCTGGGCGAAGGATACAAAATGGAGTCAGCTAAAGAAAAATGGGACCATTTTGGTCAGTTCATTCTGACTGACTTTGTTCACGAAGCTTTTCCTGATTCTACAATAGGGTTCATTTGCAGACTGAATGACACCTCTTGGATTAATGTATCTGCCAATCTCTTAGAGCAAATTGCTGGTTCCAGAGGGACAAGAAGGTGTGCCAGCATCCATCTGTATCCACATGGATGTGTACACACATACTTGTGAGCATCTGTGCAGACTCCAGCTCTTCTCTGCTTTTTCTTTATTGGGTCTCAATGGTGTTCACTGAAGCTGAGAAGCTAGGAAGGGATAGTGGGGAATGGGCAGGTAGAGAGAAGGAGAAGGGCATGCCCTGCTTTCCCATCAGTTTTCCTATGCATTGAAACTGTGATGAGATTGTATTCCAGTCACGTAAGGCACGTGCCTGAAAGCGTGTCTCCAGCAATTTCCAACATCGTTACACTCTATGAAGATTCCATTACCAATATCTGTGCAAACCGTATGTTGGCTTAGCAGAAAAATACTTTTCAAGTCTTTAATGTTTCTCTCTCAGCTGTGGAATGGCTGGCCCCATATTGTCACAACACAGTCAATACACAGTTTCCATGTTTGCAGGTGTGTTAGGGATTTGTGCTCCATAAAAATAACTTTGGTTTGTTGGCTATTTATTTTTTAGTCTAGTAACAATACAGACTTCCAATGAAAACCACTCTTCTCCCACATGTTATCTATGCATCTCAAACATACTGACAACCTACTGACCCCAACTTCACATGACCACGTGGTCCAGACCTCCCCAACAGGAACACCACATCTCCTGAGGCAATGTGGGTCCCAGGAGTCTCTGTACTGTTGTTGGAAACTTAATCTTTCTACGCTAAGTGCAATAGCATCATAGGACATATCTGAGGTCATCTATGTTTCCTGTTTCCCACTTTTGATTATTCTTGTCTTTGAAAAGGTGTCATGGAGGAAACGAGAACAGACCTTAGGGCAGACACCCAGTATCTTCAGCTCCTGCATTATGTTTTAACTGTGTTTGAATGTGAGATACTCATTTACCTTTTTGGCTATTTTCTTTTTCATAGATTCCTGAAACTTCAGTAAGCTGATATCTATAAGGATAAAATTTAAGTTAAAAAACACAACAAAACTCCTTAGATGCATCAATTCATGATAAAGCACAATTTATTCATTTAATGACTGAACGAACTACTTCACAATAACCTCTATCTAGTACCTTAACAATAATTTTCTCATAAATTTACGGTAGCAGTTACCATAAAAAAGGCAGAATGATTCCCCAGGAGACAGAAAATAACATGAAGACCACAGGGCTCTCTGAAATTATGTACTTCCACACAACCTCTGCATTGTCTGTTACTGTATCTATAGTTCCTATCAGGATGCTGGACACAAGTTAAGAGTTTGATAAATGAATGTCTGAATCAGTCATGTGTGGTATGCTGCCAGCTTCACAGAAGGTCCTGGGAGAGAGGGGGCTGTTAGAGAGAACTAGAGCTTAGGAAATGTTATCATCACAATGTGTGTGTGTGTGTGTGTGTGTGTGTGTGTGTGTGTGTGTGTGTGTGTGTGTGTGTGTACAGGGAGAGATAAAGAAAGAAGAGAGGTGAGAAGTGAAGGATCAGAGGGAAGGAGAAAGAAGGATTCTGTATTGACCTGCAAAGTGTGAGCAGCTCAAGCAATTTCCACAAAGGAGATGAAACCATATCTTTGGTGTGTTGGCTTGCTTTGGGTCATGCCCATCACAGTATCCTCCAGGGCCATTTGACGACTTAAGGAAAAGTTGAGGCTAACTTACTATAGTGGGGAAGAATAAATATGCACTCATTGAACTTACCACGCTGTGGAAAGTGGGATCAATTCGGACAATCTGTTATTTTATTTGAAAGTACAATGTAATCACAGATGAGTAAAGGGAATAAATAAAGTGGGGTCTGAATAAGGAGAGACTTAATTTAAAAAGAAAACAGCAATGGAAAGAAATCTCAGATCTCAGACACTGCAAACACGCTGGAATCAAACAGCCAAGGATTTGCCTATACAACCAGGTAATAAGCAGAGGGAACATGTACTGTAAGGAACATCGGGCAGCAAAGGGTGGTAACCAGATAGTGCCTTCCTTCTGAATAGCCTGGCAGTGTCTGTGACCCTGAATGCTGAAGATTCTCTGGGTGAGCATTTATGGGGACAGACATTGCACTTAGTTCTAGACATGGCAACATATTCAGGGACCAGTTGGGTAGAAGGAAGCTGGACTGGAGCTGTGTCAAAAAGAGAAGAGGTTAAGAAGTGGACAATGGCTAGAATGGATGTTTTTAAATACCAGTATTGCCAATAGATTTGGAGAAACCTACATCTTAACATGTTTGCTATGAATAGATCTACCATTCATATGTGTGAAATTCATGTGTGAAATTGGACTGGTTCATGTGATTCAGCAAAAGAAGGCTCTCTTTTATGTAAGACTCAGAACCTAGTGTCCACCACCAATGATGCCATCCAGTAATGAATCCCTCCATACATTGACCCATGGATTAGACCAATGCCTTCATGATCTAGTCACCTTTCATTTGAGCCACTGTTGAGGACCAAGCCTCAACATTTGCATCACTGAGGGACACTTTATATCCAAATCATAACTGTTTTCACTGATCTAAGTCATATAAAGGCGTGAACAGAGATATGATTTTTTTTTTTTCTGAAAGATTGGCTGTCAGTATCTGAATGTTCAATGCATGTGATAGTCTACAGTGCCAACAATCAGTTAAGATCTGGGTAGATTCTCATCAGATTAGGAAATGGGCAGGCTAGGATCATGGGCAGTGTTCTCATTCCAGGGCCACAACCTGAGGCTCAAGAATGGATCCCAGACAAGGCCTGTCCACCTTCTCTCCTGGATACAGCAGTTCAAGAAGTATGGATCACTAAAGCTCCTTGCTTTATAGAGCATGGCAAGGATTCTTTGTGTAGAGAATTTCCTTTAGACCTTGCATTTTCTCTGCAGCCCTTTAACCCTCATGGGGTAAAGGGGATAATTTACAAATCCCTGCCAAGTTTCTGACTTCTGCTGCTGTCCATAGCATTATTTTGAAAAACTAAATCTCTAACAGGAAATTATTATTTCATTTTCAAGAAATGGCATAAAGAATAAAATTCCAGTTCACTATTTAACGACACTTTCTGTCAGTTTTCCTTCCCATTTCCATTTAGAATGAGAATGATGGTGGTTTCTCTCTGAAAACATGAATCTAATATTCATGGGAAATATATTGAAACTGTGTCTAACTTGGACATAAACCATAATGAGAGAGCCAATGACCTGAAATCTAATTGTTCATTTGTGTGTAAGTGAGGGGCTGCTAGTGAAGGACATGGAAAGCCGTAAAACCTGAATGGGCTCTAAATTTTCTTTGAGACTAGTTTGCATTAATTTATTATCCCATGATTCTTAAACTTTTTTTTATAGCCTCAACATTTGGTGAACAGTTGTATCTTTTATTTCCATTCGCACTTCCTGGAAGCAGGTCCAGAGAAGACATCCAGTACCTGCCATGTCATTGTCCAAATAATCCAATCAGGACTAACATTAGTTTTAATTTTTATCTGAGATAATTTTCTATTTTGAGAAATTAAGTTTTCTATATCAAATCCATGTTTTTCTTTGCTTTTAAATTAGTTGATTTTACTTTATTCTTTTAGTTATCATGCTCTTGAGTTGACTAATTCATTTAATTTTTAATTATTTTTCTTCCTGACCACATTTTGTCAGAAGTAGTCAAGTGGTTAAAAAGCAGAAAGAAAGGGGGAAGGAGGGGTGTCTTCCTGTCAGTCACTGCTATTCTGAGATAGACAAGTTATTCATTTGCCTAATGCTGCTTATATCCTTGGATCATATCGACTCACTCCAGACTTACATCCCTAATCATCAGGGAAATGCAAATCAAAACAACTCTGAGATACCACCTTACGCCTGTCAGAATGGCTAAGATCAAAAACACTGAAGACACCTTATGCTGGAGAGGATGTGGAGCTAGGGGAACTCTCCTCCACTGCTGGTGGGAATGCAAGCTTGTACAACCACTTTGGAAATCAATATGGTGCTTTCTTAGAAAATTGGGAATCCATCTCCCCCAAGATCCAGCTATACCACTCTTGGGCATATACCCAAGGAATGCTCAACCACACCACAAGAGCACTTGTTCAGCTATGTTCATATTAGCATTGTTTGTAATAGCCAGAACATGGAAACAACCTAGATGCCCTTCAACTAAAGAATGGATAAACAAAATGTGGTACATATACACAATGGAATACTACTCAGCAGAGAAAAACAATGACATCATGAGGTTTGCAGACAAATGGATGGACTTAGAAAAAATCATCCTGAGTGAGGTAACCCAGACTCAAAAAGACAAACATGGTATGCACTCACTCATAGCAGGATACTAGATGTGGAACAAGGATGACTGGACTGCTACTCACATCACCAGGCAGGCTACCTGGAAAACAGGACCCCAAGAAAGACACGGGGATCGCCCAATGACAGAGAAATGGAATGAGATATACATGAACAGCCTGGACATGAGTGGGGGTAGTGAAGGGCGAGGGTCGAGGGAAAGAGAGCTTGGGGGAGCGGGAGATTCCAGCTGGATCAACAACAGAGAGGGAGAACAAGGAATAGGAGACCATGGTAAATGAAGACCACATGAGAATAGGAAGAAGCAAAGTGCTAGAGAGGCCCACAGAAATCCACAAAGATACCCCCACAACAGACTGCTGGCAATGGTTGAGAGACAGCCCGAACTGACCTACTCTGGTGATGGGATGGCCAAACACCCTAATTGTCGTGCTAGAAACCTCATCCAACTACTGAGGGATCTGGATGCAGAGATCCATGACTAAGCCCCGGGTGGATCTCTGGGAGTCCAATTAGCGAGAATGAGGAGGGTTTATATGAGCGAGAATTGTTGAGACCAAGGTTGGATAAAGCACAGGGACAAATAGCCAAACGAATGGAAACACATGAAATATGAACCAATGGCTGAGGGGTCACCAACTGGATCAGGCCCTCTGAATGGGTAAGACAGTTGATTGGCCTGATCTGTTTGGGAGGCATCCAGGCAGTGGGACCGGGTCCTGTGCTCATTGCATGAGTTGGCTGTTTGAAACCTGGGGCTTATTCAGGATCGCTTGGCTCGGCCTGGGAGGAGGGGACTGGACCTACCTGGACTGAGTCTACCAGGTTGATGTCAGTCTGTGGGGAAGGCTTTGCCCTGGAGGAGATGGGAATGGGGGGCGGGCTGGGGGGAAGGTGAGGGGGGTGGGAGTGGGGAGAACAAGGGAATCCGTGGCTGATATGTAGAACTGAATTGTATTGCAAAATAAAAATAAAAAAAAATTTAAAAAAGAAAGAAAAAAAAAAGAAAGGGGGAAGGAGGGGTGTCTTCCTGTCAGTCACTGCTATTCTGAGATAGACAAGTTATTCATTTGCCTAATGCTGCTTATATCCTTGGATCATATCGACTCACTCCAGACTTCTCTGACTTACTCTGCATATTCAACTATAACTGACCTCCACTCCTTGTTCAATCTTTTTGTTGGTGGAAACAGTCACACATGGTTTAATTCTTGAGTCTGGACTAGAAATCCCTAAGGAAAAAAATGAGTAGAATTTATGGAGATTTCTTGACAATGTGTTTGGGATATCTATATATACCCATCATCTATCTACCTACCTACAGACTTACCTCTCCATCCATCCATCCATCCTTCCATCCATCCATCCATCTACCCATTTATCCATATATCTCCCTACCTATCTATCTACCTACTTACCTATCAGGCATCTATCAGGAATATGACAATTCTTTATTATTTGACTCTGAAAGACCAAGAATTAATGTTAAATACTAACTCATCAGCAGGTGTGCAAAGGCACTGAGTACTTCTAATTTTTTTTGGCTCCTCACTGTGAGCTCTGTGTGGTCAAATGGCTGAGTGTACAAGCCTTGTGTCCAGCAACCAAATCTAAATACATTCTCTGCCACTTACAACCATATAACTTGGGTAATTGTCTTCAACTTTCCTTGGTTTTTATAAACATTTCATGCATCATGGGCTCAGATTACATTTATAGTGTGTAGCACTTGCAAACACCCCAAAAATGTTTGCTTTACGTGTTGTATGTCAGGCTCTGTAGGCTCTGTAAGGACTCTAAATGTCTGTATATTGGCTACTTTCCTCATCACCTTGACCAGCTACTGGTAATAAATTACTTAAAGGGGCTTAAAGGATGAAAGATTTTGATTTGTTTATTTTAGCTAAAGCTTCCAGAATTTTCAGTCCATCATGGAGGGATGGCATAGTGGGACAGAACTGTTCATCTTAGTTCCTAGTTCCTATTTTCTGTTCTTGTCTTCTATGTTGAGATGCATGCATCTGGTGAAATCCATAGCTCCACCTCTTTTATGGCAGTGGTCTGCTCACAAAGAGGCTCTTCTGCAGATGTGTCTTGGTATATAAGTTTTTATGTCATGTTGAGTTTGTTTCTAGCTGAGTCCTGTAGTATAAGCTTCTTGTCGCTTCTTTGACTATGACTAGTGAGTGTGGGTAGAGTGTGTGCTGGATTAGGTTTGGAAAGACCTACTATGTCTGTAGGTCATACTAGGGATACTCTAGCAATTCAATCTGTATGGTGTAGGGAGTGGTGTTTGTGAGGTATACTCCTTCAATGGGAGTGGTGGCTTCTATCAGGCAGTGTGGCTTTTTCCCAGGTACTATGGATGTCCTGTATTGGCTGCTCCAGTTGTGGTGAGGGATCTAAGGTACTTCACTGATTGGACAAGAATGTTAGACAAGGGTTTCATGGGAGGAAGCAGGGGCAGGAATCAGCCTCACATCTTTAATCTCACACCATAGTCTTGTAAACAATGTGTCATCATACAGGAAACAGAGTGGCAATGCTGTGATTCCATGTGGGGGCAGAAGTGAGAGGTTGCGTGATTCCCTCTTGCCATTGCCGCAAACATGACCATGTAGGACTGGGAACCTCAGGTACCACAGCTATAGATGCCTGGGGATGATATGATAGCTGAAGGATTTTCTCCTTTACATTCTTCTGGTTTCAGTGTGTTGGTTTGAATGAAGATGGCATCCATAGCATCATATGCCACTGCATGCCTAGTTCCCAGCTGATGAACTGTTCAGAAAGAATTAGCAGATGTGACCTTGTTGGAAGAGGTGCATCCCTGGGAGTGGCCTTAGAGGCCCAGTGTCTCTATTCCTGCTGCCTGTGGATCAGGATGTAAAGCTCTCAGCTACTGCTCCAGGCCATGCCTGTCTGCTTCCCACTAGGATGGTCGTGGACTAATCCTCTGAAACTATAAGTAATACCTTAAATAAATGTTCTCTTTTATAATAGTTGCCTTGGTCTTAGTGTCTCTTTACAGCAATAGAACCATAAAAGGTGAAATTCCTTTTAACTGAGGTGTTCACAAGATTGTAGGAGAGTAGGAGGGAGCCATTACTGGGCAGGTTCTCTCCAGACTTTCTCTGACTGACTTGCCTTGGGGATGATACTACAGTTAGGTCTCAGCACCATAGTTTGAAACCACTCTCTTTGGTGGTGTCTTATTCAGGCTTTCTATTGTCATGAAGAGACACCATGACCACAGCAACTCTTATAAGAAAAACATTTAATTGGGGTGGCTTGCTTACAGTTTCAGAGGTTTAGTCCATTATCATCATGGTGACATGCAGGCAGACATGGTGCTGGTTACATCTTGATCAGAAGGCAATAGGAAGTTGACTGAGTTGTGGGTGGGGGGGAGGTCATGCGAGGGGACCAACAGGCAGTGTTCAAATGCAGGGAACATGGCTGGGCAGTTGGCAAAGCCATGCTTGAGTGAGTCTTGGAGAGGCAAAGCCAGGACATGACTCCATGTCATGAGGGCCTCATGCTGTCCTTGAGCACAGCTCTGATTGTTGCCTTCATAGTCACTATATCCCTTATAATCTATGGGTTCTATAAAAACTCTCAGGGGATTTCTACCCCCTCACTGGGAAGTGTTACTGATACAACCAATAATAGTGATTGACTTTTACCAAGCATTGCTATTGGGGCAGATTAATGATTCAACCACCAACCTTAGAAAGAAGTTGACATGTAGAACTGTTAGTAAGGTTAGGTTAAGGTACTTTTGTTAATGGCTTTGAGGTAGAAAATCTTAGGGAACAATTTAAAGTTTATCAAGACACACTTTTAATAGTTGAACAAGGAACTCATTGAGGCCAGGGAACAGGAACAATGGTAGCCTGGCTATTGCTGGCTGATGTATTTTTCTTGCTAGGATGGGTTGGTGATCAAAGGTAATGACCAATTCCTTGTACCCATTTCTGCCGTCAGCTTCCTGATATAAAACAACAACAACAACAAAACTGTTGATGAGTGGGTGGGTTGTGCACCCTGAGGATTTAAAGTAGAACTGATTAGTTGTTTTTCATATATAAAAGTTTAGATTTTGTGATTCTTTTAACATTTTTTTATAAGATTACCTCTTGAGATAAATAGTAAAGTGATTGGTCTTTTCTTTGTAACTGCAAAACTCAGCCTGCCAGCAAAAGAACTGGCTGAGACATATACCTTGCTTGCTTATACTCTGTTAATCTACAACAAGTTGCTTCGGTATGAATATATGTGGGTTCTTGGGACAACTTGTTTTTCACCTGTAATATATAAAATGTTTAATCATGTGAGGAATATGGAAAACATGCTTTTTTTTTTACTTGTATTCATTGTAATCAGTCACTTGAAAAATAGAATGTGACCACATTGTAATTTTTATACTGCTTGAAAGATTTTGCTGGAGTATATGCTGGTGGCCGTGTCAGAGGAGCAGGAGATGGAAACTGAAGTTCGAGGTGTCAGTCTACCAGGAGGCGAATCCCTGATGGGTGAATCTCAGATAGGCAAGGCCCCGAGACTCCTGAATTTCTTTTGCTTCTGCTGTGCCTTTACATGTTTGCTGCTGACATCTTTCGCTGGTATCTGGCATGGTGTGAATGCAGGAGTTCCCCACTGCCTGTAATGTAGTGTGTTTATCTCATGGAAACATCTAATTCTACTGGGCATTTTTACCTGTGGACTATTATGAAGATGCTTTATTACTAAGCTGTACTGTCTAATTGAAACAATAATGTTAGTTTAAATAGAGTTTTGGTGATAAAAATGAAACAAGGAAGTGTCACACAGCCAGAACATAAGAGTTTCTATTGAGGAGGTGTACAGACTGTGGCTTAGGCAAATGATTAAGAAATACAATTGAGTCCCAGTAGCCCAGCTAGTTTAAACTCTTCAAATCTTAATGTTGGGAGATGTGTTCACAGGTTTTGGAGTGCATCTCAGCTAAAACAAAGCTTTGAAAACAGCTTAAAGTTGGATTAGATGTTTTTGTCAAATAGCTTTGAGGTGAAAAACGCAAGAAGACAATATAAAGTTTTAGAAAGGCACATAGTTGAATGAGGAACTCATTAAGGTCAGGGGTATAACACAAATTTCAAATGGTTTTATTAATAAAAACAAACCCAGAGCCAGGTATTGGGGTTGAACGCTGAAAGATCAGAGAGACAGAACAGGCCACAGCTAACCTCACCTTGTCAACTTCTCAGTCGATCCTGTTTCCCTAAACTGGAAGCCTCTGTGTCCTCATCCGGAATGAATCTCAGCTGTATTGTTGCTAAAAGCCTGAAGAGAAAATCTTCACAGCAATTTCTCCCCACCATTTGTCTTGCCAAATTTTTCCAAACTGACCTTTGCTGATGTTTTCTTGTAACACCAATTTCAAATGGTCTTATTAATAAAAACACATCTGGAGTCAGGTATTGGGGTGAATGCTGAAAGATCACAGAGACAGAACAGGCCACAGCTAACCTCACCTCACCAGATTCTCAGCCCAGGGGATAAGAACAAAATAACCTAATTATCATTAGCTGACATGCCTTTCTTGCTGGGATTGGTTGATGACCAAAGATGATGATTAATTCCTTATACTCACTTCTGCTCTCAATCTCCTGATATTAAAAAACAAAACCTATTGATGAGTGGGTATGCACCCTAAAGATTTAAAGTAGTACTAACTGATTCTTTTTCATATATGAAAGTTTAGGTTTGTGATTCCTTTAAGATTCCTTATAAGTTTACCTTTCAAGATAAGTAGTAAAGTGATTGGTTCTTTCTTTGTAATTGCAAAACATAGCCTGCCAGGAAAGGAATATCTTGCTTACTTATACTCTGTGAATGTGTAACAAGTTGCTTGGGTATGAATGTACATGGGTTCTTGACATAATTTGTTTTTCACCAGTAATATGTAAAAATGTTTAATGATGTAACCAATATGGAAAACATGCTGTTTTTTACTTGTCTTTATTGTAATCATTCACTTGAAAAACAGAATATAACCACAGTGTAATTTTTTTTAATTGTCTGAAAATTTTTCTGGGGTATATAATCTGTAAGGGAAAGAATGAGAGAGTTGAAAAGAGTTAGAAGGAAAACATCAAGAATGAGAGAATAAGAAAAGAAGTAAGAAGGAGTTAGAAGGAAAACATCAAGAATGAGAGAAGGAAATCACTAGGAAAATAAAGAACAGAGAATGCAAAAGAGGAATAAAGTAAAGGTCTGAAGGAAACCACCAAGAGAGTGTATGTCTTATCCCTTACCCCCTCAGATGAAAAAGTATTATTACATGCTGACTTCATGGATTCCCTTTGAGCCCTGCACTGCTGGGTGCTGATCCCCCAGGCAGCAATAGGTATATAAGCTGTAACGGAAGAAGTGAAGTTAGCTAGAAGGGAAAAATTAAAAATAGACAGAAGGGAAACATCAGGGTAGAAAAAGAGAACAGAAAAGGAAGAGAGCAGAACAAGCAACAACAACAACAACAAAATAACAAAATGAAGAACTAAGCTTTGGCCCCCAGAAAAGTCCTCATATGTCTCTCTGTCCAGTAGTTTACCTGGTCTGCATCTCCTCTGCAATTTCTCTGTCCTGCTGAAGGCTTGGTATTCATCAGCACCCTAAGTGAGATCATGACATGTTGGAGATGTGTGTGTGTGTGTGTGTGTGTGTGTGTGTGTGTGTGTGTGTGTATGCCTGTTTCCCTTTTCTGCTGGCTCCAGAGAGTTAAGTTTTACTCCCTCCGATAGAAAAGTCAACTGAGTGGTTAGTTTGTCCACTCTGTGGATCCCCGCCAATCGTTGAGCTGCTAAAGGCTGGTCTTTATGGCAGCAAGTGTCTCATTGAGTAAAGCTTGATCAAAGGAGACCTCATAGCCCGCTCCCACTGTGACACACTTCCTTCATCAAGGCCACACCTACTCCAACAAGGCCACATCTCCTAATAGTGCCACTCCCTGTGAGATGATGGGAGTCAATGACCATCATACCCCACAGGTAGGGAGCAGAGGGAAGCTGGAGCCTTCTCTTTGCTATTACTCACAGTACCCTGGTAGGAACTGTACATCGTCTTTCATCTGTCTGGGCACCCATGTCAATCTGCATGTGTCTGACCATAACCCAAGAATCAGACAGCAGTGTCCTTGTACTTGAGTGTGACACCGCCTGCTCCTTCACCTCAGAGCGGCTCCCTAGAGCTGAGTGCAGGTTTGTGTTGGTCACACCACTGAGCCATGTCTTGCTCCTAAGGCAGGTATGTGTCTGTACAGGCACCTGCTGTTCACTGTTCTGATTCTTCTCAGTAAAGGAGTGAGTGAATGCGAGGTGCTCTATTTAGTTAACTTGAGCACTTACCATCTTTTAATTTCATATGGCTTATAAAATGTTTTTCCTCTTTTTTTTTAATTGTATAAGCTGGGAACAGTGATAATGTTTTATACATGGAACAAGCAAAAAATTAGAATTAACTGAAAAACACAGGCTGTGGGCTCTGGGATGATATTGGTCTCCCTAGGGTATCAAGTAAAGTTTGAGTTTATAATTATTTTATGCCTTAGGGACATAGAATTTTCACTAGACATCTGGATTTCAAAAACAAAGCTGGCAAAAACTGAGTATGGTTGAAAAGAATCCTTTCTGAACTAAGATGCAGCCTTCTTTAAGCTACATTGATGCTAACTGCAGAGTGGACTAAGAAAGTTGCATAGGCCGGGCGGTGGTGGCGCACGCCTTTAATCCCAGCACTCGGGAGGCAGAGCCAGGCAGATCTCTGTGAGTTCCAGGCCAGCCTGGGCTACCAAGTGAGTCCCAGGAAAGGCGCAAAGCTACACAGAGAAACCCTGTCTCGAAAAACAAAAAACAAAAAACAAAAAAGAAAGTTACATGGACTAAGAGCTCAATGAAGCTGATGTTTGGTTCATTTGTTTTTCTCCGGCTTCTCAGTTTGATATAACCATGATCACAGGTGCATGCTGATAAAATTTGTACTTTTCTGTCATTGCTAAATGGCCAGCTCATTTATCCTTGATTTATATGACTTAGTGGTCAAGCCAGGCCCTGCTCTCCTGTCTATACAGAAACATTGGTAAGTAAGTGGAAATCATAACAATGTTGAGTGTCCCTGGTTAGAATCAGCTCGGGCTGCACTGAGATGTAAGAGTCCCCCAGGCTGAGAGCTAGGAAGTTATGTTTTGTAGATGATTAGAGACTAATCGAGTTGGTATTTTTCCTCTCATAAATAAAACACCAAATGTCCTCCCTTGCAACCTATCCCTCTGAGAAAATTCCAGGAATAGGATTGATGGTATAGCTAGTACCTGATCCCACGTCTTCTCTGCAGAAATGTCAAATCCAGAAACTGCATGGAGCTGACTGTTCAGTCTCAATGAGTTTATCACTAGTGATTAGAATGTACAAATTGAAGAGGTGCATACCTAGGGAGCCATTTAGCTCAGTTCTCTAAATTATAGAGATGAGAAGAAATAAAATCCAGCGAGGATAATTAAATGAGCGTGCAATTACTGAATATTGTCTAAGCCAGGCATCGTGACGTGTCTTTTGTATCCCATATGTGTAGCAACTGTATAAAATGGTTTGAGCTAATCCCGCTTTATAATTTAGTTTTAAATTTTCCATAAATTGCATGGATGGTAGGAGCTAGAATCTGATTTCACTTCCTCCAAATTTTCCTTTTCTGTTTTGAGATGAAATACTTTGCTTAAGGACTAAACAGGTATATCCCATCTATCTAGTTGACTCTTTTTTTTTTTGTATTTTGTTGTACTATTTGATGGTGGTAAGTTATTAGTACAAGATCAATGTACTAGCTACTTCTACCATGGATTAAACAAAACATTTTATGAAGAAAAACACTTGTAAAGAATTTACCAGTGGCACACAAATAACACTTAAAAAGATTTATTTTTTTATTCTTAATTGTATGTATGTGGGGGTGGTAGATACATGTGAACATGGGTGCTCATGGAGAGCAAAAGGGAATATCACATTCTCTGGAGTTGGAGTTATAGGCATTTGTGAGCCACCAGAGGCAAGAACTCTTAACCAATGAGCCATCTCTCCTATCCTACAACATTTTAAAATAAGTGGAATGCTAATTGAGGATAAACTGCTAGATATCTGAGAGATGTGTACAGACACATCTCATGGAATATTCCAATTCATGTTTATATTTGTAAGGTATATATGTATATATACTTTAAAACCTGTTGCATTTTATAGGTGTTAACTTAGCATGTTATTTTCTCTAAGATCGTCACATCCATGTATAATCTTAGCAGGAAAATATTGCACGTATAACTTTATCTGAAGCCTTTATCTATTATGGCGTAAGGTTTTGGTGTAGTGTGTAGGGTAGTAATTGGCGGTTGTGTCACGTCAACAGGACTGGAATGCACCTCAGGGGTCTTGGCTGATTTTATATATTACAGCAATGTTGTCCAGGTATTTTTTCCATGGGTACCAAAATCCTGAGTCTACACATAAAAGCCCTGGAATGCTGACTCTGAGTCTGTTCCTCATACTACAGGACAAAATGGCTTACAAGACACAGAAGTCAACTGGTCATTAGGCACTTGACATAGACTTGTAAGACAGTCTATGTCAGCTCAGCTAGACTGGATATGGAGGCCCTAGGTTGATGTTGACAATATTCCTGGAACACTTCCCACCTTACATATTGAGGCTGTCGATTCTCAGAGTCTTCCTTTTGGCCAAGCTTTGTTTACCCTGCTCTGCCTTCTTAACCACTTCTCTTCCCCACTTTCCCATTAAGGCTGTAACATTGCAAGTGCAAAGTCCCAAAGTCACAGAACTCAAGACCGAGTAAGGTAAATTTAAACAATGGCATGCCTTACAGTTCTTCAAAAGTATGAAAGGAAGAAGGGCATCACAAGATGCAGCCTCTCAAGTTGGTTAAATCTGTTTGCCTCCCTCCCTCCTCCCCCTCTTCCTCCCTCTTCCCTCCCTCCCTTCGTCTCTCCCTCCTTCTCTCTCTTTCTTGCCTTTTATTCTTCCCTTCCCTCACTCTCCTCTATCTTTCATTGCCTCCCTCCTCCCCTCTTTTTTTTCCTCCCCCTTTCTTCCTCTCTTCCTTTGTTTCCTTTCTGTTCTGGGGACTGAATCCAGGGCCTTGTGTGTGTTAGGTAAGCACTGTATCATGGAGTTAAATATCCACCTCCTTAAGGGTATATGTCTCCCCTCTCCAACTAATATAGTTCTTCTCTTCTTTTGTATCCAAAAAATTTAAACAGGAATGTTTTTAGGCATATATTGCTTTCTACAATTCAAAGGCTGTGAGTTTCTTCCCTGAGAGGAATATTTGGGTCTTAGTGACTTTTTTTTGGTCCCAGCACTCAACACAGGGTCCCGACTGTACAACAGTCAGTTAATGCTGCTTGTAGTTCAGTTGCTGACAGTAACAGTGCCCCCCTCAGAGGCACAGAGTATGAGCAAGTGGGTCACAGCCAAACTCCTATGAAGAGAATGATCCTTGGAGCCAAAGGACTCAGACAGATACCAGAAAATCAAAGCCTCCTGTAAACTACGCTGAAGAACTTGGACTTGGTTGGAAGGTCCTGAGGAGGTTTCCAAGGGACAGTCACCTGGGAGCCAGTGCTGAGTGAGAATCATGCTGTGCAGTCAGCATAAACCTGGTGCAGATTAATAAATCAGATTTACAATTGTAGGGTTAGTAGAGAGAGACCTCTTGGCAAATGAAAATGCTTTTGGATTATTATTTCTTTTTAATTCTCAGTGCATGAAGTGAAGAATGCTTGCTCTGAGGGTTTATTATGTTTAAATTCCTGAATTATGTGAATGGCATTATTTGTACTAGAAAGGAGTATGAGCTATCAGAAGGGAGGTGTTTTTGAGAAGACGATGAGTCAACCTGGGAAGCCTACGATGATTGACAGGGGCAGAGGATAGGAAGAAACAGGTTCTGCTGTCAGCGAAGCAACTGGATGAAGCAGGGACACAAAGGAAAACTGACATGAGAGATTAGTTACAAAAGGGCCTGGTGAGTCTTCATGCTTTCCACTGGTAGCGGGTCAGGCTGGTTGAAAGAACAGAATGAGGCCTAGGAGGTGTGAATGAAAGAACAGGCTGTGGGGACCCAGAGTAGGTTTTAATCCCACCAATGAATCTACTCTCTTCAACATAATTGACAGATGGCAGCAGGTGATTATACAGCTAAAAAAGATAGTAGGATTCCCCTTTACTCATGAAGTCATGACACAGAATAATGAGCCCACGATAACACTGGGGCTTATGCTCTCCCAAGGACAGCACAGTTTCATAACATCTGTCAGTGTCTTCATTACTTTTCTATTTCATGACAAAACATCATGGCCAAAGAAACTTATAAAAGAAAGTATTTAATTGGGGGCTTGCTTAAAGAGCATCATGGTAGGATGCAAGGCAGCCGGCTGGTGGTTATGGAGCATAGCTGGGAGCTTAGATGTTGAGGCAGCAACCATGAGGCAGAGAGAGAAATGGGAATGGCAGGGGCCTATTGAAACCTCAAAGCTCACCCCCAATGACACACCTCTTCTAACAAGGCCACACCTACTGATCCTTTTCAAATACTTCCACTAACTTCAGATCAATAATTTAAACATCTGAACTCGAGGGGGGAGGGGCATTCTCATGTAAACCACCACAGTCACATATGAAAATCAGGGCCAGAGAGAAGGCTCAGTAAGTAACAGGTGCTTGCCATCAAGGCTGAGGACCTGGGTTTGAGTGCTGGGATCCACACAATGGAAGGAAAGAACCAACTCCTTCCAGTTGTCCTCTGAGTTCCCCATATACCCTGTGGCATGTGTCAACCCTCTGCAAAAATTGTATATCACCCTGTGAACAAAGTTCTACCCGCTCCGAATGAACGAACAAGAATGACAGTAGGAGCATATTGCTTTTACACTTTTCTTTGGCAGCAGGATGCGGGAAGATGCTTCTACACTGCCCATACCAAGGCTTTCACATCAACAGCACAGATGAAACAGCAGCAGCTCCAGATTGCAGAGCAGAGGGGCCATGCGAATGCCAGAGGAAATGGATGTTTTCATGATGGCTCAGCTTCAGTTTACCAAGAACATGAATTCCCTTCCACCTTTAGCTGGTCCTCTTGATTCAGGTTAATTGCCACCAAAGCATTTCTCATTAACATGTGAAAGAGGAGTCCGAATTGCTTCTGAGTTCCCCAAATCTGCATTTGAGCATCTACTTTATAATCTGAAGAGTACATGCAAGTGTGCGTGTATGTCTGTATGAGTGCAGTGGCTTCACTCATACCGCACTGTTCACCCATTTCAAGTGCTGTACACAACTCAGTGGTCTTGTGATTCAGAGCTGTGCAGAGTGCAACTCTCCTATCTTTGCCGACAGTACTGCAGTCTTGCTTGACCCCAGGCATGGCGGGACCATCCACTGTCATCGTGGTCTATGAGGAGTTCCACTTCTCTGTAGGACCAGGGCGTAGTGCTCTGCTGAATGTTCAGACATGTGGTACTTTCGTTCCCAAGGCTCAATCTTTGGCTCTTCAGGTTTCCAGGGCACAGGCACATTGGTGACATAGGACTTGGCTCTTAGCATCATGCTTTGTGCTTGTACCTGCCCTTCCTTTGCATGAGCCCAGAGACCCCCTTTCTGAAAGCAGAATTTCTTGTCTCTTTTTGCTTTGTGCAAACAGTACCACCATTGTTCTGAATGGTAACAGAATCTTGTGGGGTAAACATGGTGCTGATTTCACACTTTCCCTTCTTCATGGCTTTGACAGTTTGTCCTTTTGCTTGAAAGGGCCATCTAAGATGTATCTTGTTTAGTATGCACTTTTGAGTTTAAAATGACTGCTTCCCTATTGCCTCACCTGGCTTTCTTGATGCAAGCTAATGTTACCTTGTTTTCCCTGAAGGATGGTCTCTTTGCACCAGTATCCTTGACCACCATGGTGCAGATTCATTTGAGGTCTCATCTGACTAAAGGGCCTGGGTCAGATCAAGGTTTTCCAAGTTTCTCACCATTTGCAGGGACCGAGAGATGGAAAGATTCTGTGGGAACTCAGTGCTGTACTTTCTTCCTTGCGGAGTACAGAAAGCCTAGGGTTGAATATGGATCCCAGTTTTCTAGTCTTACATCCCATTTCCTTCCTGGAACCTGGGTGTCTTTTATCACATTTTATCCCAGGGAAGCTTCCGTGGGTATGCATGCCCATGCCTTTTGATTTTGCATCACAGGTAGCTTCTGTGGGTATGCCCGTGCTTTTTGATTTTGCACGTTTTGCATTCAGTATTTTGTTGTGAAGCCTGCAGCTCATAGGCTCGAGCTCCTGTGCCTTCAGCTTGAGGATGACCAAGTTCTAATAGTGCAGCTCCGGGCTGTGACTAAATCTTGAACCAGGAGACAGTTAAGGTCTTTGACGGTAAACACAAAGGCTAAATCCAGGCAGCCTCCAGCTTTGCCATCGCAATTCGGAGGGTGCTGGTCAAGCACTTAGAGTCTCATTACAGGTTAGATATGTTAGTATTATTTTGCTTCTTCCCACTGAAGCTGGCTCCATGCCAGTTTCTGTTGTCTTTGTTAATACTTAGTCACTTGTTCCTCTCTCTCTCTCTCTCTCTCTCTCTCTCTCTCTCTCTCTCTCTCTCTCTCTCTCTCTCTCTCTCTCTCTCGTCACTGAGAGTATAAAATGGATTCCTTTCCAGCTATTCCATATTGAAATAATGCCTGGTGGGAAATGGGCATATGTGGAACTTTCCCCCAAAGGTAACAGGCTCACCTGCTACATCCAGAACAGTGTGTCATTGGGACTGGTGTTCTGGACTGCTCCATATGTATTTCTCCCACAAAACAAATATCTCAGCACCTTCTCCCTCCTCCACCCCAGTACCAGAGGATCCTGGGATCTCAGCTCATTCTTCTCCCTAAAATAGAGACAAAGATTTTTGTGTTTTGAGACTAAGAGTTTTGGGTTTTCCAACCCTGACTTTTGTGTTCTTCTTAGATTCTGGGGTTAGAGTGAAAATGTAAAGTTAACTTTTCTGTGTCTGTCTTGAGTCAGAAGCAACTGAAAGGAATTAAAAGTGCTAGAAGCGTTGCTTTGAGAAGGGATCCAGCATTCTGACTTGTATTAGAATTTCATTATCAAGCCTAAGTCTGTTTGTGCTTCTGCTTGAACAGTTCCTCAGCCTAACTCCATCCTTAAACAGATGTCTTTTGGTGAGTGGGAAAACGACCGAGTAAAAGAAAATTGAAAATAAAGCTTATGGATATACTTTAAAATATTCTTATGTGGAAGGGTTTTATGACTCACAAAAAATATCAAAGTCTGTTAAGGAAGGAAAATTGTTGGAGAAAGCAGAAGGAAGAAAGAGAAAGCACATTGGTCATTTTCTTAAAAGGCAGAGGCGAGGGGACAAGTGGGCAGGAAAATATCCCATCAGGCCACCAGTTAGCCTAATGAGTAAAAAGGAAAGGGCTTTGTTGTACATTACAATTGACCGTTTAGGGAATTTGTGTCTTATGTCTCTAATCTTGATTTCTCAAAAGTTGGAAAAATAGTATATGTTCAATTTTCTCACATATGACATGAGCATGAGTGACTCAATCTTGATTTTTAGACTATTTTGGGGGCTTAGTGGAGAGGCATAATTCAAAACAATGCCCTGTAGTTTTAATATAACTTGGTATGCCTTCTTTGCTGTATCTGTCTAGAGATGTTGTTGTTGTTGTGTGTGTGTGTGTTTGTGTGTTTATGAGAATGTTTTTAACTGGAGTGGGAAAACACCCATAGCAAACAAGTATTAGCACCCCTGTCCCATACCAATCATAAAATAAAAAGTGTTATTATAGTACAGATATATTAATAGGATCATTGTATGTCTTTTAGAACACTTTCATAAATGGAATATCTAATTGAATTATTAATGATGTAGGACATACTGACTTCACATATCTCAGCGAGCAGACAAGAAAGTTGTTGAAGTTTTTTGATGAGTATAATAAACAAAAATCATGGAAAAAATAGAAAAAAGTAGATTGTATGGAGTTAAAACATGAAACAAAACTTAAGATTCCAACTGGATATTGAGTGGGTGGCTTCATATCTAAGAGGAGAACTTGAGCTACCTACTGCCTTCTGGATCACAAAATAAACAAATACATGAAAATCATAGATAATTCAATTAGATATTACTCTTTGGAGCAGGAGAGAGAGGGGGTGGGGTGTGCTCTCACTCCCTCTTCTCATACGGACATACTCCCATCATAATATTTCTGTCCTTATGACCTAATCTAAACTCAATTACCTCCCAAAGGCTCCATCTCCAAGAATAATTATACGAGATATAAACAATTTAGCCCAAAGCATACAATATCTAATAAAAAATCTTCATTTGCAGTAAACTTATTAATGCTGGTGCAATAGCTCAAACTTCTTAGACAAAGGCTAGCTTAGGTGGATCCAGGGAATGTGGAGACACAACCTGACTGCCTCATTGGAGTTCACTAAGGCTGTGAGCATAGACCAGGTAAAGTTGACATCAGTTGTGGAAAAAGCGTTCATAGTTGCATGCTCTTTGCTAGAATCTACATAAACACAGACCTACTCTCACTCAATTTCTCCTCTCAGTATATGATTTCTGCAGGAGAATTCAATCAGAAAAGGCATAAAATTTTACTTTTCCCCGAGAGTAATCTGCATAACCATTCTGGCATATTGGAAGTGATGTTTTAGGACACGGAGAACCAACTTGTGTACAGGGATATTCACATTCTTGAAGAGCGAGCACGAGAATGGCCTGGGTAAACAGAAGCAAGGCCCCAAGCTTATGAGTGCTTTGTGTTGGTTGTGGGAGAATTAGGCATGGAGATCTGTCCAAATATCCCAGTGCTAAGGATGACATTTGTGAAACAGATCTGCGTTGCACTCGGGATGTTGAGAGGTTTGCAACCAATGGCTGCCAGGACTTTCGACTGAAATGTTGGAAGATAAGCCTGCCTCTAATGATTTTGAAGATTTATTGTAACTAAGAAGGATCTGAAGTAATTCACCTCTACTAACATTTGCTGGCTAGAGAGTAGGTTTAATTGAGACACAAACTGACTGGCCAGCCAAGTGGTCCAGGAAGTAGTAGAACCCTGTGTGAGGAGGGGTAGCCTCCTGGGGTGTTCCATCACAGTTGTTCCAGGATGATGAGAGTCTGGGACCAATGTCTCTACAAACACTTTTGTTTCCCGAGAGACATAGATGTGTCTCCCTTGTGTCCCCTATACCCAACACCTGCACAGGACACTCTTCGTTCATACAAAGCCACGCATATGTTTGCCTCCTAGCAAACTGAATGGTTCATAGTTTGCCTGCTTGACGGTATCACCTGAAAGACAAGCCTCCAGGCACACCTGTGAGGGATTGTTTTGGAGGTTAGTCTCTGGGCATGCTTTTCAGGAACTATTCTAACTAGGTTAATTGATATGAGAAGACCCACCCTAGATGAGCGTAGTGATTCCAATCCCAGGGCCTTGATCATGGACTAGCTAAAAAGGAAGAAGCTAACTCAGGAGGAGGATTTATGGGTCTTTTTTTTCTAACAGAATGTATCACGTGATCAGCTGCTTCAAAGTTCTCCTGCCAGGACTTCTCCATCGTCACAGATAGTACCCTGAAATTATGAGACAGAATACACCATTTATCCCTTAAATTGCTTTTTTCAGGGTACTTTTGTTACACAGACATAAAAAGTAAGACTGTGAAGCCATCACAATTTTATGAAGTAAATGATAGTACAGCAGCATAGATTTAGGAGAAAAGAGCAAATACTAATATTTAATTCATTTTGGGTTGTACGATTCCTGATTCACCATGTTGGTCAATGTTGTTGGTTCTTCCCAAATCCTGTTTTCTATTTTTATCCCATTTACATAATCAATGTAGGACTTGTAAAACTCAGTTACATATTAAATGTATGACATGCAAAGCTCATTTACTTATATGAGATGCAAAACACCTCTACTTAATCAGTATGTGTCATATAAACTCTTCTAGGCCCATATTTTAAAATAAGTATTTATTTATTTTTATTAAAGACTTGTTTATTTTTATTTTATGTGTTTGGATGTATTTGCTGGCATGCATAATCTGTGCACCATGACATGTAGTACCCACAAAGGCCAGAAGAGGGTACTACATGCCCTGGAGCTTAACAGAAGGTTGTGAGCAGCTATGTCGGTTCTAGGAACCAAACCCCGGGTCTCCGCAAGATCATCAAGTACCCTTAACTACTGATTCATCTCTTCAGTCCATGGGCCCATAATTTTTACTCTGATTTTATGTCCTGGCTAGATAATAGAACTGACCTTATGCTTTTTTAATTTATAAGGAATGAGGATCAGACAAATTCAATTTATACTAAGGTACTTACTTGTTTTCAAATGCTGTAACAGAAAACAAAAAAATTAAATTATGATAGATTAATTTTTGTAAATCATAGGCCACAAATTGATTGTTCCCCGTATTCTTTATAATTCAGCATTGTCTCTCTTATGCGGGATATAACACTTTGACAAATGATATGATTGGCTTTCATTGTTGGCACAGAGTCTTTTTTCAGTGACTAATCTGGCTTAGTTTGACACATTATGAATTAGCAGTAATCACTCTCAATTAGCATGTAGAGTGCATCATGTAGAAATACATTGCATTGAATATGAACGCTCCATTTTATGTGGCTGACACAGTCTTGTGTCTCCGTGGCGAAGCAGGACTAAGCCATTCTTTTAAACGATTGTCTTTCCCCAGGAAAATGAATCATATTTAAATGCAAATTCAGTTTTATGAAGCTTAGAAAATATAATTTTTGACACACAGAAATTTGAAAAAAGGATGAAATGAGCTGCTACAAGAGCAGAAATAATCCTTCAAGTCTTAATTAGAGAAAAAGGTATGTTAGCTCTGAAAATGTCATAGTTATGACAAAATCAGAAAGAAGCGAATTGTAGGACAGGGGGAGAAAAAGAAAAGCATGCTATTGTCAAGTTCAGATGAAAGGAAGACAGTTCTTGATTCAGAAGTAGGGAGGGGATGTTGACATGCTGGTGACATTTGGCAAAGGTTCTTCTGTAGCCTCATTCACTGTTTCTAGAAATTTGTCTCTGAACTCAGGAACTTCCATTAGAAAAGTAGATGCCTTCCTTGATTAGATTAAAATATCTTTTGCTAAGGATTTGACTTGCAATGACATATGTAAGAGCCTGGGTTGTGTAAGGGCTGATTAACAACCACCAGCTGATATTTCTATCACACACTGGAAATAGTTCTCCGTGTGTCCATGGTGCACATAACTGCAGCTACCCAGTGTAGAAGATGAAGAGGAAACACTTCCATGTTTCTGTAGAGTTGGGGTGTTTTGATATAATCCATGAATCCTAGGCTCTATGACCAAAGACAAGCCATGACAGGTCAAGTTGTAACTGTGTTAGTGAGAGAAGATCAGACATTTTCCCCATTCCCAAGGCATGCACAGATCTGTCATGAAGACCTCTATAGGTCAGAGTTAGAAGCATTGGCTTCTGTGGCCATTGGATATGAAAGTGTCTGTATCGCAAGAGCAGAAAAACAAAGTTTTGGTATGCTTTGTATTTATGAGAGCATGTTCTCCCTCACTTGCGAAGGGAAGATGAGGTAGTTTTCTCTTATTCCTCTTTTTGAGAATATAAGAGCCAACCTTCCATTCATTCAACATTGCTGTTATTTAGTTGCTTTGGTTAAGAACTAAAATATGTAAATCCAGCTTAAAATAAGAAGACTGGGCTGAGGTGGGGGTATCATGAGTTTGAAGCCAGCCTGGGCTGCAGAGTGAGACCCTGTTTAAACAGACAGACAAAATCAAAGAGCCCCCAAAACAAAAGTCAAAACAATTATAAAAGCAATCAAACAACAGGTATACAAGGAGCTAGGTAGTCATGATGATTATGATTGTGAGACACAATAACTTATCTTCGATCCAGAACATACTAGTTCAGTATAAAGTTCATAAAGGTGAATGTTAGAGCTGTGCCTCCTATTTTTATATCAACTTGACATAATCAAGGGAGAGACTATCAGAGAGGAGGGATCCTCAACTGAGAAAATGCCTGTAGAGTGAGACCCTGTTTAAACAGACAGAGACTGTTTAAATGCCTCCATAAGATCCAGCTATAGGCAAATGTGTAGGGAATTCTCTTCATTAGTGATTGATGGGTGAGGGTTCATCCCATTGTAGGTGGTACCACCCCTGGGCTGTAAGAAAGTAGGCTGAACAAGCCACAAAGGGCAAGCCAGTAAGCAGCACTCTCCCATGACCCTTGTATCAGCTCCTGCCTCAAGATTCCTTCCCTGTTTGAATTCCTGTCCTTACTTCCTTTGATAATGAAGAGTGATGTGGAAGCATAAGATGAATAAACCCTTTCCTCCCCAAGTTGCTTTAGTCATGGTACTTCATCACAGCAATGATAATCCTGACTAAGACGAGAACCAAGCAAAGGGTCATACACCCTTTTGAAGAGATCACAAAGAGCACACTACTATCTAGATCAAGAATATTCAGTAAGGTTGATGGAATTAAACCATTGAAAAACACCCTCTTTAAGCATATTATATACAATGGAACCTTAACAGGATATGATTTTGCAATATTTATAGACAATACAAAAGACTAACATTTCATTTGTTTGCCTGTATCCTGGATCAAATTGAACATGGCTTGCTCTAATCTTCACAGGGACTGGAGTACTCACTGACCTGGGTCTCTCTCAGACCTTGTGGCTGTGATCTTTCTTTTAGTCTAAATTTGAGTCTAATTTTTTCTGAGACTAACTTTATTGCAATCACTGCTGATACCGGATTTCTAGTGTTTTATAGTGTGCTCTTTAACAGCTGAATCTGTTTAAAGGGGTGCAAAAGTTATGTTGAACCCCTGTTTGTTTATCTCTGAGCATGTGTTCTCATGAATAGGACATCCAGATAGATCCTACCAGAAAACAACGGTCCATAAAAACACATCTCTGGTCCTCAGTGGCCATGTCTTGGCTTTTTACTAAAGACTGCTCACTGGCAGCTGAAAACATGTCTAATAAGATCTGACTGCTGTGGACTACGTCTTCAACAAGTGCAGTTTGGTGTTTTCAAAGAGCCAGAAGAATGGATTTAAAATGAGAATTTAAAAGTTCAAACGGATGCTGGCTTCAGCGTAGCAAACGGAGTTGGAGGCTGTGTTCTGTGCACATAGTGACTGCTATTTGACAGAATTGAAGTACATTTCCAAGATCACACGGCTAGGATCCAGTTTCACTTTTCAGTTCTATGCTAAGAAATCCTATTAACAAAATATTGAAAATTTATCTCAAACCCGTGACTTCAAAGCATTCCTTTGACCACAACATAAAGTTATTTAGGCAATGTGTCAAATGTACTTCACAGGATGTATCTGAATCAAATGAAAAATTAAAAACCATGCATGCATATTCACAAGCCTTGCTAGCCCCCAACTTGTAGCATTCTCTAAAGCAGGGATATTAATGCACACTTTTGAATTTATGAGAAACAGAGTCAGAGCCAACAGATGGTGTTTCATAATTTCTATTTTTCGTGATAGGGATATTTAATTCCGCTTTTTGTACTGGACACTTTTTCCTATTGGAGCTTATCTTTCTAGCATGAAAGGGTCTGTGGACTCTTCAGTTGCCAGGACTTCTGGAAAATACAGCCAATTGGCTGAGAGATTCAGTGAATGAAATTCTGGTGGGTACTTCCATACACCTTTCAGCTGATCGTATTTGCTGATGCTGGCACTCAGCATCTTGGGAAATGTCCAGCCACACTCTCCCTATTTCTCTGTGCTTAAGCCCTTAAATGTTTTGACCAATGTTGTGGGACTTTTTAAAGTCTGTAAACAGTTGAGGCTTTTGGTATAGAGGGTAGTTTGAGCAGACACATGTATGCCAGTTCTGTTGAAACAACACGAGCATGCAGGTGGTTTTGGAAATGTGTTTAGACAAAGACAGAGGTGTATTAGGAAAAGAGAACAGAGCCTAAACTTGGATATTCAGAAAAGGAGGAACCCTAACCTGTCAGTGGGTAAAGTCAAATGTTTTTCTGCCAAAGCCTCCTCCAAAGACCCAGAAATTAGTAAACTTTGGGAACTTTAGGAAGGGTAAAGGTGAGAGCAACACTTAGTGGCTTCTTCAAGGCGTGTTTACAAAGACTTTGGATCCATAATTTCTCTGTACTCAGAAACTTTGGTGTCGATTCTCTCTGCCTCTGCGGAACATAGACAGAAAGGCTCCAAACTGGGGGTCGGAGGGCCAAATTGGAGGTGCACATAAAATACTGAGAGGAAATGAAGTGGAAGTTTACACAATGAACATGGAAATCCTATGTCCTTGCTTGTCTCTGGAATGTGAGAAGAAAATATCATTTTTAAAATCATTTTTAGTAGAAGAGTAAAATAATTTGATAGGAGATTATGTCCTTTCAAGAAGAAAAAACCTTACCAAGAGAGAGGAATTCTATAAAAGACAGATACTGAATCAGAGCTCACAATCGCTATAAGCCACTCTGGGCTCAGAGTGCAATCTACTTTGAATAGATGCACTTAGAAGATTGTCAGATACTTGATGAGTCACAAAAATGGAGGCTAAAGATTTCAATCGTCATCAGCAATAAGTAAGTAGAAATAAAAAGCAGGGAGAAGAGGCCCTTAAGATCATACTAAGTGAGAGGTTGCTTGACCATGGGGTTGACTTCTCATTGGCTGGTTGAGTGGTGTCTGAGTCTAGGAAGGGTTAACTTCTCATACTCATGTTCTGGAAAGTTCTAGAGAGTCTACCACTGCAGACATCAGCCTTTATTTTTGCTTTCTCTTAAAAAAAATGGATTTTCTGTGAATATGTGTGTGTGTGTGTGTGTGTGTGTGTGTGTGTGTGTGTACACATGACTACGTGTATATGAGCATGCTTGCATGTGTACTCATGTGGGTATATGCATGTGTATATGTGCCCATGAGCATGTACAAATGTGTATGCATGCACATGTTTAAAAATATATTTTTTATATTTGTTTATTTTATTTTATGCATAATAGTGTTTTGCCTATATGTGTGTCTGGTGCATGCCTGGCAACTAGAGTTCAGAAGAAGGCCCTGGAACTGGAGTTGTAGATGGTCGTGAGCTACTATGTGGGTCATGGGAACCGACTTTGCAGAGGCTTGGGACACAGTCAGAAGAAAAATATCCATACCTGACTAGATGGGAATGCTGAATTCATCAGGCACTGAAGTGAGTGTGCACAACTTGTCTCTTTAGGCCTATCACCAGCAAGTCCAGCTTGGTTCTCTGTTGCATCTTTCAGAGGTAGTGATCCCCCTCCTGAGTTTTCTCCAATGTAGCTGTCAGAAGAAATGACACTCAAGGACCTGCTGACACCCCCATGGTGTTTATGAAAGCCCTCAGCTGGTCTTAGCTCACCAAGGCTTACTAATACTTTCCATACCATGTAGTGTATGTCTTCCAGACTACCCATAAAACTGGTCTCACCACTCCTTGCTCAGAAGAAAAACACCTCCCTCTTCTGTGGTTATGAGGCATTCCTGGTAGTCCTTATGATTTTCATTTCATGAATCCAGGACTTATTCCCACAGCTCTCAGGGGATTGATTATGATTATGTAGAGTACGTTTTGCTTCGTGGTGTCAACTTAAACTGAAAGGCTTATTCACTCTTCAGTGATAGTCAAGGAAGGATACAGGTGGTTGTGTGAAGCAGGCAATCAAAACACGCTTTGAATTCTCCGATTACATTATACCTGCTAACAATTCACAGGGGATCACGGGAGTGGACTTTAAGAGCTCTAGCTTGGGTATAGTTCCTGTTGTTGTTGATATGGTGGCATTCTTGATGGAAAAAAGTAAGATAGACAGTGGTGTCCATGTTGTATCCATTGCATATAACAGGGTTACAGGGAACAGTTCCATTTGCTGGTCTTAAAAAAAATCATCATACTTTATCTTAAGATAAAGAACGTGGACATGCCACTTGGGGTCTCTAGCCATGGCCCATGGTGTAACAACAGCAATAGCTCAGTGCCATGCCATGCAGCTGGCAGGACAGGACTCAATCAAGCACCACCCAGTGCCTCTGGTGCCAGGCAGAGGGACACCATTATAGTGGGCATGTACAGGGTTAGGAGGTGGATTGGTTCATTGGCTGAGGAGAGAGGCAGATCTGAAGAGATGAGGGTGGTAAGGAACAGGCTGATACGAATGGCCTGCTTACCAACTGAGTCCAAGTTGATGTCCCAGCCTGGGTTATTGCCAAGGGTCAATCTTGGCCCAAGGCTCTGATGCAGCTGAGGGGGCCTGAGTTGATGTCTGTGGTTCTTGTCTCCACTGAGTCCTGTAGTCTGGGCCACCACCTGGGGCTGTATTGGAGTCTGAGGGCCATGTTGCTGTGGGGTCCAGGCCGATTTGAGTGTCCTGCACTGCCACCTGAGATCATGGTGACATCCAGGCCCAGGCTGCTCTGAGGACCATGTCTGGGTCCCTGGTCCTACTATCAGGATCTGTGTTGGTGTCCATTGGCCCATGATGCCACCAAAGGCCACATAGATGCCAGCTTCTAGGCCACAACCTGTTACCATGTTGGTGTCCTAGGGCTGTGCCATGCTGAGGCCATGCTGATTTGAGTGGCCAGCATATCACCTGGGGCCATAGTGTCATCTGGGCCAGAGCTGCTGCCAAGGGCCATGTCTGCATCATGGCCCTACCACAGCCAGGGACTGTTTTGATGTCCATAGCTCCTGATACCATTGAAAGCCATGCTCATTCCAGGGGTCTGTGCTGTCACCTGTACCCTGGTGACATCCAGGCCTAGGCTGCTGTCTAGGACCATGTCTGTGTCTGTGGTCCTACCACAACTGTGGTCTGTATTGATGTCCATGGCCTCTGTTGTCACCAAAAGCCACATGGATGCCCAGGGTCTAGGCCACAACCTGTGTTCATGTGGTTGCCCGCCCCTGACCATGCATGTTGAAATCCGAGGACTGTACTGAGCTGGCCCCACCCTCACTGGCCCTGCCCCTTGCTGGATACTGCAGCAACTGGGAAAGATGGCCCCACCCCTCACCATGGGCACGCACCTTATCTGAGCAGTGCACCAGAGCTGATCCTGCTGTTAGAGATGCAGGTGAGCTGGACCCAAGGGTGTGAGAGCAGGAGAGATGACTCTGGACCCCCTTTGTCTGCCATGTTGTGGCATAGGTGAGAGACAGATGCCCCCTTCCCTCCTTGCTACCTGTCTCAGGCAAGAGAGCTGGGTCACAAGAGCTGGACAACTACCCCTGTCCCTCACCAGCTGCAGCACATGGGAGAGCGGACCCTGAACACCCCCACGACAGCACTCTAGAGCTAACTCTGTTGTCTGAGGGTGCAGGTGAGCCAGCCCTGAGGGCGTGAGAGTAGGAGAGCTGACCCCCGCCCCCCCTGCCCATACCCTCCATAGCAATCAAGAGAGAGGGCCCTACACTTCGCCTGGGCAAAGCAGTGGAGCTGGCCCTGATGGTGTGCCTGATCCAAGGGCCTGGGAGCAGGAAAAGTGGCCCCATTCCATTCTGCAGGCTGCCTTGGGTGGGCTGGCCAAGGCAGTGCTGGAGAGTTCACCCAGTTGGTGATGATGGGGGAAAAGCTGGCAGACTGACCCACCCAGCTACCACCCAGGCCCAGAACCAGACCTATGAGTTAGCCCACCTCAACATCCACCTCATTAATGAACTATTGGAGTATGTGAATCGGACGAACCGAACCTACAAATCCAGAACTTCAGGATCTTCATGACACAGGACAATGACAGGATATCCAAGAGGAGCCCAGCGAGAGCCCATTATCAGGAGTGTAGCAGAAGCCAGAGGCCTGGAACCAGACCAATGACTCATTGGAGCGAACACTTATAAGTGAAGATGAATGGACTAAAGGGTGAACTATATGAAACAGGGCCACACTACAGCTTCTGCAATGAGATGCTTCTCCTTTTTTTTTTTTTTTTTTTCTTGTCTCTGTTTTTCTTGTTTGCTTGTTTCCTTTGTTTGGTTTTTGGTTTTTCTTTTAAATTTTGTTTTGTTTTTTTGGGGGAGGTTACAAGGGCAGGTGTGGGGGGAGGGGAGGGGAAGATGCATGATGGGAAATCAGCAAAGAATCAATCCAAGTTACAAAAAAAAAAAAAAAGAACATGGACAAAAGAACAGGACAACATTGCCTCCAGTTGGTGTGCTTGTTGCCATGGTAACAGACCGCCCAAAGAATTTGTCATTCAACAATGTTGTTGTGCATATTGGGGTATCCCATCCCCAAGCATGTCCTTTCTATTTTGAAAGACAGGAAACTGAAAATAAGATGGTACAACCATCATGTCCTTTCTCACCAACAGTTGTGTGTGTATCTTTCTTATTAAGTTATAGTTTCTTTAATGATAAAAGAAGGACACTGCTTTCCGTGTCTTGGGTTTTATCATAGGGGTTAATTTTGTGCATAATATAAAGAAAAGGTCTTTTAGACAGAAAATGAATGTTCGTAATTCCAAGCCAACTCGATTTGAGATTATTCCCTCACGTAAATAACTCTCATATTTCACACCAAAATTCAAAGTGTTTTATGGAGATTTAATGTATTTTAATGTTCCCATTTCAAAAGCCACAGATCTTACAGTTATTTTCTCAGTTTGACCACATTACACCGAGTGGTTTTCTCTGACTCCCTGCTAATCTATTTATACCCTTTTCCCCTGGGGTTTGAAGTGGTGGAAGAGGCCCCTAGCTTACCTTTCTGGGAGTGATTAAGTTACACTGATGGACTAACGGCAGCCAAGTTTCCTGTAGAAGTTTCAATCCCGTTCTGTAATTGTTGGTTTAATACTGTTTGTTGACTTAAACTGGGGTAGCCTAATCATTCCCCAAATCTCAGGCACAAAAATCATTCCAGGAAATATTTAGGTAAATGAGCCCCTGCACCAGGGTAATAAACATCAGTGAGATTAAATAATTATAGTTACTCTAAAGTTCCAAATGGGGGAAATTGCATGGGGTTTTAATGGCATTTATACCACTATAATCCTGTCCACAAAAAAAATAAATTTGGAAAGAAATAATAAAAAGACAGCATAAAAGTAAGCAGATTGAAAGAAACAAAAAACTGAAATCCCTTTGCTGGGTTTTTGTTTGGTCAGCGTGTTTTATCACAGCAACAGAAAGCAAACCAGAACAGGGCCTTAAAAAACTGCAACCTTACTAATTTCATTTTGATTGATGCCCTTGTAATACCCACTGGCTTCTGAAAAGTCCAATATTAATAGTCATCATCTCCAATCACATCGCTGCCTCATGGCTCTTAGGACCTTGTGTTATGTCTCCACAGGTTTCCTAGCAAGCTTTGGCTTCCCTTTTCAATTTCCTTCTCCCTCTCTCTCTCTCTCTCTCTCTCTCTCTCTCTCTCTCTCTCTCTCTCTCTCTCTCTCTCTCTCTGTCTCTCTCCCCCCTCTTGTCTTCTTCCCTCTCCTTCTCCTCCTCCCTCTTTTGGCCTGTAACTTTCCATGTAGTAGACACTGGCCTTGAACTCCTAGTCCTCCACCTCCTAAGGACTGAGATCACAGGTGGGAGCCGCCATGTTTCTCAGGGTTTCTCATTAGATAATGGTTCTACCCATTTCTCGGTCAGTTTGGGTTTTCTATTCTGACCACCAGTGTGTCATCTTCCTTCACTAATACAGTGTGAGATCCAGGGCAAGAGTCCAGTGCAGACAGGAAAGAAAGTGACTTCCACAGTCTCATGACATCTTTGCTGAACACTTAAGTGTTCAGGAATGCATTGGGGAAAAGAAATGAAATAATTCAGGAAAAAAAACCCCTATATTCTTGATGTTTTCAGTGTTTTTAGATCTTGTCTATTTTTTATGTAGGGTCTGAATTTGGGTTAAGTTAACCAGCATTGAGGATTCAAAGGGCTCTTGTCTTCTAACAGACAGGTTGTCTTTATCTGTTTAATTCATTTAAAAAGACCAGTTTTTGCTTGTGTGCTTTACAAGTTGACGAAGGTCTGCAGGTTTCTGAGTAAACTGTGGTCATAAGGTCTGCTTTGTACAGCAAGTTCAACAGAAAAGGACAAAATAGCAGCACTTCCTGTTGGTTTTTGTTTCTTTTACCTTTTGAAAGAAATCTGTGCTTATGAATAATCATGCCTGACTAGATCTGTGCACCTGAATTCAACACTCACTCAGTGAGGGCTGCATTCACAAAGTTATGTGGGCTGGAACATGAACGTCCAAAGAGTTCAGAATAGGTTCTTGTATTTCTTTTTGATCTGAAAAGTTTAATATATGTTAAGCGATTCAATTTGTATTGGATTCCAACTATTTCTTCAGAAATGAGAACAGAGATATAAAGGTACGAGAATGGGTGACTGATGGGTTAGGAATATTTCCAAGGAGCTTGAGATGACAATATTTCACTATATAATTAAAACTTATACTCTAATGTATGAAAGCAACATCTGAATAACGAATAAGTCTGGAGTCTTTTTTTTTTTAAATCAAACAACCATTGTTGAATAATGCTGCACACATGCAGTCTACGGAAATGCACGAATAAAACATACATGGTGCTGATTTTGCATTGCAAATTCCAATCTTCATGGAGTTAACAGGCGGCAATATTTGGAGGCAGGTGGGCTTTTCCTCAGATATCTTCTTTGAGTTTAGTTGTTTAATTAGGTTCGCTTCAAAGCTAAATAGGTCTCCCAAGAGGTGTTCACATTAGCCAGTGAGGGGGAGAAATGAGGGAAAATTCCAAGTGTATGAAGGTAGACTTGTTCAGCTAATGGCCATGTAGATTTAGGACACCTGGGTAGAGCTCACGTGCAATGGTTTAGGCAAATTTTTTGAGCTGTTAGAAGGTTATGGCTGGGAGGGATCAAACAAACAGAAAACAACCAGCCGTCAAAGCACGGGTTCCATTAGGCAGCTGCTGTGCTTCGGGCCGCTTGCTGGCATCTTATTTAATCTCTAATAATTCCTTGAGGGAGATGCCGTGGTCACCTTCATCTTTTAATCTTTCAGCTGAGCAAACAAAGATTTTTTTTTTTTTTTGGAAGGGAAATAACTCTCCCAAGGTAATTGGAGAAGCCACAGGTTGTATTTCAACTGGGCTCCATGGTATTTTTCTGTTAAACTCTGATATTCTCAAGTTAGAGATGCACATTTTAGAGCATCAGTCATCTCCTTAATAGTCTACAGCTCAGTGGTGGGGGAGCTGGAGCCTTCATTGAGCTGTCTTAGAAAGTCCAACAGAAAGAAGTCAAAGTGGATATACTGAGAAGTGTTTGATTAAAGCTCTCACACAATATTAAAATGCATCAGAGCAGGGTGAGAGTTCACACCAGTTTGCAGAGCTGGGCAGGCTGCCAGCTCCTCCAAGATCGATTCCTCTCACAGAAATGCTTACAAAATGCCCCTATTAGGAAGACTTTCTGCAAATAGGCGGCAGTGCACCTCTGCTACCTTTAGGTGGCGACCTCCGTCTTTGCTAGGATACTTATTGGGTCTTGCCCTGAAAGCCCTTGGTCGGATCAAGATCACTGCACCCTTGTCTGTCTTCCTGAGTATCTCCAGGGCTCTCCTCCCATTCCTTTGAAGAAAATCAAATAATAATACTAAAAGGACAAGGAATTGGCAGGAATTTTGGTGGGTCTTCTATTCTTTATGAAATTTTTTAATAAGCAGGTAAAACTTAAACAAGTTTTTAAGTGAGAGGAATTGAATGAGACCTGTTTAGATGAAGTTCATCTGTACATTCAAAAAAATAAAAGATTGGGTGAAGCAATAACTGTTCTTGTTGACCTGTTTCTCATCCACGGATGCTCACATACAGAACAGGCTCTTCAAATTATCTCCCCAGCGAACGTTAAGTTTCAACAAAATTCAGCTTAATTATGTGTCAATGACTGTGAAATCATATCTTGAAGAACTTGGAAAATTCATAGGAAAATGCTGGCTTAATTATAAATACATTCAAGAACATAACAACAAATTTTAACAGCCCGAGTCTTTATTTAGCCACATTAACGTTATATGACAGAGTTTTATGTTGTTATACCTTTGAACAGATCCACAATAGTCCTTAGAAGCTATTGCTGTCTTCCTTGCTTTTAAAGATGGAATATTATGATTACTTTGGCAATTATGGAGCATAAATGCAACACTTCTCAGAAACTGAAGCATTTTTAGCCCTTCCCATCATTTTCTCTATTTTCTTTTTTTCTCCATAATTTATTACCCTGTTTTTTTGTTACATAATATTTTTATTGATTATTTGGGAATTTCAGGTAATGTATCCTGATCACTCTCACCTCCCAGTCCTCCCAGGTCCATTACCCCACTCTTGTGACCCTCTCTCCACAAAAAAAGATTAAAAAAAAAAACCCATCAAGTCCAATTTGTGTTGTCCATGTAGTCACTGGAACATGATCAAACTCCCTTAAAGGAAATTGAGTCCTTCCCCACTCCTGCCCCGGCAAGTGACCATCTCTTGTGGAGAGCTATACTTCTCCATCCTTATCACAATTTTTAAGAGTTTTCTTTGAGGCCAGGCGGCAGTGGTGCATGCCTTTAATCCCAGCATTCGGAAGGCAGAGCCAGGCAGATCTCTGTGAGTTCAAGGCCAGCCTGGTATGTAGCGCGAGATCCAGGACAGGCACCAAAAGTACACAGAGAAACTCTTGTCAAAAATCCTCTTTGATGGCTTTCTGTCTAGGGAGGGTAGAGGTGGGAGTTTTCATAGAATCCTTCTATGTCTCTCTTTCTCAACCGTGAGTCTGCAGTCATGGATATCACTGCAGAAGGAGCTTCCCTGTCCTTTATCGTCAGTAGGAACACAGGTCATGGACTTCTACATGGTATCTGGTGACAGCACAGACCACAGACATCCACCTGGCCTGTGGTGACAGCATGTCCCATGGACCTCAGCATGGGTCTCAAATAGCAGTATGGGCTACGGACACCAACATGGCTTCAGGGGCAGCACAGACCACAGACATTTAGATGGCCTTTGAGGGTAACACAGGTCACAGACATCAACACATCCAGAGGGTCCCCAGCTGCAGCAGGACCATGGTACTCAGACATGGTCGCAGGTGGCAGCACAGATCACAGACATCAACATGGACTCCTGTGGCAGTATGGGCCTTTCGTATCAACATGGCCACTCGGCGGTAGCTCAGTCCTCAGACACCTCCATGGTTCATTCTCTCTCTACTATATATGTACCAGTCCATTCCTCCATTCCCACCCCTCCATTGCAAAGTCATTTTGTCATAGTGGCATTGGAAACTACAGTGTGTCACTCAGTTTACTTTTTGCCTACACAGTCTACATGCAAATACACCTTGCCAAGAGTCCTTGGTCTGGCTCAAAGTCTCTGGTCTCTGAAGCATCATAAATACCCAGCCATTGCTGAGACTTCTTTGATCATAGCCATGCTTCAGGTTTTCATCTTCGGTGGCAATGACGTGCTCCTGGAACTGGTGGATCTGGTTTTGCAGTACCAGCTCCTCTTTATGGTCCAGCAACTCATAGATGTTGGGGTTGACTTACCTTCAACCCCCAGCCAGGTGATGAGCTCGTCTGCTTTTGACAAGTACACATAAACTAGAATTATTTTTAGCTTTCATGGGTAAGTAGGGTGGCTGCTTAATTCAAGTCACTGATAGTTTTGTGTTTGTTGTTGCTGAGAAATTTGGAAGCATGCATGCACAGCATCCCTTTTGCACATTTTTAAGGGATTTAAAAGTTTCTAAAACTATGATTTGTTTAAAAGAAAGAGAGCATTGGGGATGAGAGAGATGATTGAGAACTTGAGTGTAGACTGTTGTGGCAGAAGACCCAAGTTCAGCTTTCCTACCCACTTGGGTGGACCACAACTACCTTTAACTCTAGCTTCAGGGCATCCAATGCCTCTAGCCTCCTTCCACTCATGAGCACAGACATACATGCACACACACACATAATTGAAAATAAATATTAAAAATAGCTGCATCCAAACTCTGTCAGCCATAGTCTCTATTTTTCTAAAATGCTTCCTACAAACTTTGTGTGTCATCCTAAGGTTGATGCCACTTTAATAACACAGAATATTGAGATCAGGTTGGGTAAAGTGGATTTCACAGCGGTCCCATCAGGATAAACAGAAGAGTGGACATAGATGACTCCAGAGTAGGGAAGGTCTTTGCTTGTATGTTCATTAGCTCTGTGAACTTGGGCATGCCTTTTAGTCATTCTGAGTCTCAGTTTCCTCATTTTTAAAAGGAAGTTGATAGTTACTCATGTCTGTTGGGAGGTTTAGATGGGTTAATGTCAATAAATACTTTGAATATTGCATGGAATATGAAAGCATGATATAGGGGCATTCATTATTATTATTTTATAATTAGAATTAGGCTCTTGACAAAACTCTGTTACATTATTTTCCTTTAATTTTTACAGAGCATCAGACAATAAAAATTTAGACAAGAAAATTCTGGCTTTCAAGACTAAAATATTTGAAATATTTAGTAAGTTCAAGATTGACTCTAAAAGACTCATGTTCAAGGCAGTTGTGTAGTCAAAGTTTGCCTAGAACCTCATGGTTTCTCTCTGAAAAGAATGAAATTCAAAATCATCTGGAGTGTTTAAATTTTATTTTGAAGCTTCAATTTTTTTTTCTGTCTACATTTCTAGGAAATTATAAAAAGAGATTATAATTTGGATTTCTTAATTGGACTGAAAATGGCATGATTGCTTATGGTCACACACAAATATATTGATAGGAAATGAAGATTTTCTTCTGCCACTAGAGGTAGAGAGTGGAGAGGAGGTCATGCCTGGAAGCTGGGAAGCTTGCTTATGACTCTGAAACTTCATTAGCCTTCCCATTGTAGAGGCCTGTGGTGATATATTGTGTACCCTAATAAACTTGTCTGAGGATCAGAGGACAGAGCCAGCCACTAGATTAGACAAAGAGGCCAGATAGTGGTGGCACACACCCTTAATCCTATCACTGGGGAGGCAGAGATCCATGTGGATCTCTGTGAGTTCAAGGCCACACTGGAAACAGAGCCAGGCAGTGGTAGCTCACACCTTTAATTCCAGTACTGGGAAGCACACATGCCTTTAATCCCAGGAAGTGATGGCAGGGTGGAGAAAGGTATATAAGGCGTGAGGAAACAGGAACTGAGGCAGTTCAGCTGAGGACTCAGAGGCTTTCCGTCTGCGGATTCATGGAAACGGGATTGGCTGAGGAGTTGGTGAGGTGAAGTTGGTTGTGACTTGTTCTGCTTCTCTGATCTTTCAGCTTTCACTCTAATATTTGACCCTGTTTTTTTTTTCATTATTATAAAACCTTTTAAGATTTCAAATGTGTTACAGAGGCCAGAAGAAGAGCCTGAACAGATCTGAAGATGATGGTGTGTTAAGGGCAGCAGCAGCAGCAGAAAGCAGTTCAGATCCATAACTGTGTTTAACATTGTCAGTTTTAAGGAAGAGTAATTAATTAATTAATCAAAATCATCACTATGATATGCAGGCTCATCCCTCCATGAAACCAATAATGGTTATTTATAGTATCTCAATATCATAGGCTATATTTTTGTGTGCCCCAAAACCCATGTGCTAATCCCTGATGCCCCTATACCTCAGAACATGACTGTGTTTTGGGAAATGCTCATTAGAGAAGAGAACAAGTTCAAAAGGAAATCAGGAGACCCTCAACCAACATAATTAGCACCCTCAGAAATAAAAGGGTTACTGGTAACTGATGGAGGTTAAAGAGAGAGAGGGACAATTTTCACAGGGATCCTGGTACTTAGTGGCTGCTCAGGCTGCTCTTGCTACAGCAGATGGTCTCACACCCATGCACGTATAGACAACACTATATTATCAGTCTTGGAATAAATTATGTGTAGCTAGCACTATTTTGTTAATTAAATCACAAGATTTCCCTCATGTCACACATCTCATTGCTTGTCCTTCATACAGTGTTGAGTATTTGAGACATAATAGATATCTGTTGTAGAAATATCTATTAGAGTGAGGATTATGAGGAAATTTCACATTTCAGCATTAGTGATGAATAGCAAGTGACTTCTTTCCACCATGAAGGTACTGGAGTTTAGGAGGTAGCATATGAGTTTTGGAGATGCATACTACAGTCCATAATATTAATATATTTAGAAAGTCAGTGGAGTGGGGCACCAGTCTAAAGAGCCTAGTAACCAAAGAAATGATTTTAGCTGTTGAGCTTTTGACTTTCACTGATGTTTGCTCATTGTTACTATCATTGCCTTGAATAATAACATGAAAAACATAATCTTTACTAAGAAGGAAAAATATGCACCATGGATGTACCATATTTTAAACATAGGAGTTTTCTAGTAAAGAGCAATACAATTTATTATTTTAAGATTAATTTTTATTTAGTTTTAACTGTGTGTGTGTGTGTGTGTGTGTGTGTGCGCGCGTGTGTGTAGTGTCTGCAGAAGCCAGAAATGGGCATCAGTTCCCTAGAGCTGGAGTTACAGGTGGTTGTAAAGTGCTTGACATGGATCTTAGGATCCAGACCTGGGTCTCCTGCAAAGCAAGTCTTGTAATTGCTGAGCCCTCTCTCCAGCCCCATAATTTATGCTTCAGACAGGATATATCGTAGCACTTGGGTCATTGTGCCCTTTTTCAAATAGGCCAAACACTAGTGTTTGCTACGTTTGCATGTGCATTTAAGTCCGTGGAAATGAACCAACTCTTTTTGTAGCTTGCCAAAAGGTCTATTTCCAAGGAGAGGGTAAGGAGTCTAGTCTTGAGATATTCTGTGATCAAGAGATGTAGGCAAATTGGAGCAACAGAGAAGATCACCCAGGAAGTATCAGTTGAAGGAAGAACAGTAATGACTAATTCAGGAACAGACTCAAATATGTGTATATATGTGTGTGCGTGTGCGTGTGCATGTGTGTGTGTGTGTGTGTTTGTGTGTATTGCTTAGGATCTCCTTAATATTAGAATTTTAGACATTCTATTAACTAGTTACCGAATCTTACCAATTAAGTTATGAATGGATTTTTATCACAATCAATGGCAAAAAGCCTGGGTTTGATTCATCAACATGTCTTCTAAACTTTGCTACTAACAGTGACTTAGATACCAGGGTCAGGAATACACAGGGTTGGTTGAAATCCTTTAAACTTTGAACAAGTTATTCTTTTCACCAAGCCTCAGTTTCCACACTTGTGAGATGCGAAGGAGACTAATAATCTTTCCAAATAATTGCAGAAGAAATTAAATGAGATGATTCAGAATAGCTGTGTTTCAGATGACTCACTCGTCAATCAAGAATTCAATACAATTTTACATTTCAATATATTTTTTATTGTGAATGTACAAACTGTGCTATTGGCATTCTGTTTCTACAGATCTTCTGAAAAATAGATCATTTATACTATTCAGTATTCAAGATTACTGTCTAGTAACTGTTTTATGGCAGAGTTTGGCTGGGCTCTATACATCAAGGTAATTTATCATATGTTAGAGTACAATAAAATTTCAGCATGTTAAATCACACTGAGAGTTCTAGTTTCAATAATTCTATGATGATATAGATTGCTTTTCTGTGTGACATTTTTCCCTCAGGTAAAAGATGGTGTTAATAATGCTTCCAAAGTACTTTTAATTTCACCTCTATTAGAGATGGTCAACTCTGTCTAGAGTACAATTTGAAATTTAAGAGCCTGAGGAGAGGGTGAAGGGCCTCAAAATGCCGTGCTGCTCCTGCAAAACCCAGAATTAGCAAAACTACTATGATAACTCACACTAATTGTGAATATCTGCCTTGGGTCACACAAGACTGGCCTATTTAATTGTCAGGGAAGGGGTGGGGGACTGACAGAACCTGTCTCATAACGTGTTGTGTGATATTTTGATTGATTTCTGACAAATAAAGCTTGCTTGGAGTCAGAGAGCTGAGCTAGCCACTAGCTGACCATAGAGGTCTGGAGGACTGTAGACAGAGAGGAGACAGGAAGTAGAAAGGTGGGGCTGAGAGAGGTTCTTGGCCCTTTTTGGATGGAGGAGTGGAAGAGGTAGGAAGCAACTGGTGGCTGATCCCTGTTCTATAATCTTTCAGGTTCTTACCCCAATATTTGATTCCTGGTTTTTTTAGTGATAAGATTAATTAATTAATGCTTCACTAACCTCTGAATTACAGGCTATGGATAGATTCTGGGAGAGAAGAATCTCTCTCCTTAGTTGTGTTCTTTATGCTGAGCCCACCAGGCTCTAACAGACAGCTCCAAACCCCCAGTCACACAGATGACCCTGCTCAATCTTGGTGGGTCAAGAAAGAAAATGAATAGGAATGAATCTGGGAGAAATTTGAGGGAGAAGGAGAGGGTAGACAGAGGTTGTATGAAGGTGGAGGACTAGAGTGACTAGTATTCAAGGGTAGTAATGTGGAATTATATTCTACATTATAATAAACAATAATAATAATAATAAATACAAGGTTAATATGAAGAAAAATTTAATATAAATAAAATAATATAAAAATAAAAATATAGAGAATCATATTACTTACTATTTATATAAAACCCCTATAAACCATGTAAGTCTGTGTATAAATACATATATAAAGTTTGCAGGGAATTTTCTCACTCAGACTGACAATGCTCCTTCCAAAAGTCAAAGAGCATCTAAAAACAAACAAACAAACAAACAAAAAAAACAACAGCAGCAACAAAACAAGAAACAGACACTACCACCAGTCATGAGAAGCCGTATTTTGAGTTGTTGTTCAGGGCTGTTCATGATACTCCCAAAGCATTGCAGGCTATTGCTACTGCCCTTGGTTCCCAAGCCAAGAAATGGTAGGTTAGTCCCTATTGCTCAAGATACCATGCACTTCAAACACAGGACCCAGAGGCTCCTGAGGTGGAACTGACCTGAATCCCTCTTCTCTGAGGAGTAGATTTTATGGTACCCAAAGTTATTATGCAAGCTCCCAAAGGAAGGAAGCAACAAACTATCCTTCTCAGCTATTATACCTATAATGTAAACCATTACAAAATCAGAATGGCAGGATAATTATAAAGGTGCAGTAGAGCATGTACCTTGGCAGTAACCAACAGCTCTCTCATTGGACTTAGACCTGCTCAACAAGAGCAAAGCTGTGCCTAGTACTGGGAACCTAGCCAACTACCTAGGGCTAGTGAAGTCATGGATCTTGGAGGATCCTTAACTGCTCTCTAAATTTTTTTTGTGCTCACGGATAAGTATAAGCTTCATCCCTCATCAAGAAAACTTCTCTTTGCAACAGATCGAGACCATTAGAGCAAACCACAATCAATCCTAATGCAAAGTGGTGGAGCCTAGTCCCAATGTATAAATCTACAAAATACTCCTGTACTTAAGACTCAGGGGACATTGCAGAAGAAGGGGGGTGGTGAGGATTGTAGGAACCAGAAAATTAGGGAGTTTGCTGCGAGATGGTAATGTCAGCAGCTACACCCATAAAATCTTACCAAAAGGACTGTTCAAATATGAGCTGAATAAGGACAATAGACATGCCAAGTTGGCTTGGGAGGAGATGCTAGAAGATGTAAAATCTACTCAGAGAGCTACAGGCAAATTAGAAATGCTGAGAGTGTGAGAAATAACTTTCCTCAGGGGAGAACATTCCAATTGTTTAATCTAATACCAAGATGTGTAACATTATACAGACTGAGCAGGTTATAAATAAGAATATGCTCATATATACACACATATATGAATATATTTCTGTGTGAGTGTGTGTGTGAAGGCAACAACAATTAAAAGAGAGGCCATGAATTTGAAGGAGAGCAGTAGGGAGGACTATGCAGGAGGGCTTGGAGGGAGACGAGGAAAGGGAAAATGATATAATTAGAATCTCACAAGTAAAAGAAATAATTAAAAATAAATAGATAAAAAGAAATATCAGGAACAAGTGAAGTATGTTTTCTTAGGGATTTATTAACATTATAACATCCTGAAAAGACTTGTGGATGATTTTGGAATACGGAGATATTCAATGTGAAAGGGGTTGCCTTAAATGAGTTAATGTATTCTACACATGAAAGAATCATAATTTATTCTATAAAATTTAGATAAGTTAGATGGATGACCAAAATAGAAATCTCCTTAATTCTACTATATGGTAAACTATTTTTTCCCCACAACATTGACTTCCTGTGCCCTGGAAGATTAAGTGAAGAGTCAAGAAGCTAAGAACTTGGGACCCTCATTTGCTTTCCCCTTTCCATTTTCTTCTATGACAATGACGGGCCAGGCCAGTCTGATTTGAGATCAATGAGTTTGTGGAAGAATTCCATGAGTCCACCCCTCCTAGATGTCCCTGAGGTATATCACTCAACTGTCCCAGGGATATCACCCTACTCTTCTTGATGCAATATCAATATGGTGTCCACCCTATCTGAGTAGTGTTTGACTGCTCACAGGTGTGGATCCTATGTTAGATGTCCTGGTCCATGCTTGTACAAATGTAACGATACTTTATAGCATTCTGAATCATTCAGTTGTATGATGCATGTGTAAAAATGAAGTCTTTCCCCTTTCCTTCAATACCACCCTAATGGTGGTCATATTATAATTGCCTCCAAGGCCTTGCACACGCTTTTAAAGTAAAGGGATTGCAGTTATCTGGGGCAGAGGAGAACAGGATACAGTTTTATTGTGACTTAGTGCTCTCATGAGCAATGAAGGGGAGAATAAACATTTTCAAACTTTATACCTCCTTTAATTGCCCTCCCTGTTGAGTTTTCTTATTGAGTCTCCACATGGGTATTTATAGTACAGTTACATTTATGCCTTGATGGTAAGCTCCTCTTGAAGCTAATGGTATCAGGAAAACCTTTTCAAATTATTATGGCAAAACTATATTCATAGTAGTCACCAGCTCATGAGCTCAGAACTCTAGATCATCTAACTGTCAAATCAACAACTTAAATTTCAAGTCAAAGTTCAAATCTTCTATTACTTGTGTGAAATTTCTGATCATCCCCAGAACAGTTCTACTAGCTCATACACATCACACAATATACTTAGTTCATAAAAAATCCTCATAAATAAGTAAGCTGAAAAATTAAAATGAGCCTATACAGATCCCTCTTCAAGTGCAATCACCACACCATCTTTCAAAGCCTAATATCTCATTAGTTTCATAGGGCAGATTCTGAAACAGATTTAAGGGAAAAGCGTGACAAATTAGGTTGACATTTATGTATAGATCAAGCATCTCATCTCAAGAATAATAGACTTAAGTTTTCTATCTTTTTTTGCAAATTTTTGAGATTATAATATAATTACAACATTTCTCCTTCTCTATCATCCCTCAAAAGCCTCCCATATGCAAATCCCTGCTCTCCTTCAAATTCATGGCTTCCCTTTTCGCTAATTGTTATTGCATGCATATGTAATTATGTATATGAATATATATTTCTAAATATAACCAGTTCAGTCTCTATGATGTTACATGCATCATGTTTTCAGGCTGACCATTTGGCAAAAGACAACTAATGGGTGTGCTCTTTCCTGGGGAAGATCACCTCCCCTGCTCCTGGCTTTGCCCAGTTGCCTGTGGTTCTTTGTGTAGGGTTGAGGCCTCATGGGCTTTTCCCTGTCCAGTTTGGCACATTCATTGGTATTACTGCTTTTCAGCTCGTGTTTGGGCAGTCATGTTGGTGAGACTTTATGAGTATAGTTTCTGATGTTGCTAGGAGACACACTCTCACAGCAAACTCCCAGATGGTCTCACTCTTGCAGTCTTTCTACACCCCCTTGTCTGCAAGGATCCCTGAGCTTTAGGTGTGGGAATGTTTTGTAAATGTATCCATTGGAATAGGGCTCCACAACTTTGCATTACAATTGGTTGTGGTTTTCCCTAGTAGACTTTGTTGGAAGAGAAGTTTTCTTGATGAAGGGTGAGGACCACCCTGTTGGTTTTTTAAGGAATCCCTTCTGGACCTTTGAAATTAGACTGATTTTGTAGTTTTGGAAAATCATTAACCAATACTCCAGTGATTCTTTTTGAAAAAATATCTGCATTTCCTAAGGGATCTCAATAATCATGAGGAAGGGTTGGAAGCAGGCCTTCTTCCCTACTGTATGCACAGTCAGCACAGGATGGGTGCACAGCAGAGGTACCTACTTGCGTCTGGAGAGAAGGTGCTATCTCATTGCTTTGCCACCACTTTTATTTAACTGTCTTCAATGCAAGTCAAAGCCTTTGGTTCCCAGGCATCACAACCTTCTTCCTCTCTTCTCTGTCTACTTGGATGGCTGGTGGCACCTTGAGAAACCTAGGAATCATCCATTCCCATCTCTTATCTTCCAGGCTTGCTTCCTTCCTCAGTCTGTTGAATCCTTCCCCTGTCTCTTTCCTACCTTGTTCAGCTTCTTCATCTCTCATGTTGGTGACTTGAGGAGACTTTTGCCCCCTTAAACATATGGAACTTTCTAAAAAAAATGCCAACAACTGATATTTACCCCTTTGATGAAAAACATATCTTACAGCTTCCTGTCCACTCACATTGAAGTCCAAACTCCTGTACATGTTTAGAAATCACTGCTTAAGCTAGTCCCTGCATTTCTTCTCAGACTAACACTTGACCTGATCTCTCTTTCTCTCCTTCTTTTCCATGAAGCCAGACCATGATCTTTCAGATTCTAGAGTCTTTGCATTCACTTTACCAACCCTTACCTCTTGCCTTTATGCTATTAACCATTAATTGATGTCACTCCCAGGTCAAGGTCAGGCACTCCATTTGTATGTATTTACCCTCTGTTTTTTTTTTTTTTTTTTTTTTTTGTCAGAGCTGAGGACCGAACCCAGGGCCTTGCGTTTGCTAGGCAAGCGCTCTATCACTGAGCTAAATCCCCAACCCCTTACCCTCTATTTTAACTCAACATTTCATTTTAATGGCAAACTCTTTGTATCTCATTGCACTGTGAGATCATTATAGCTGAGGCCACATCTATCTTAATTAGTAAAATGCATGCTAGACACTTAACCATTTAAACCAACAGTCAGAAAATGGATTGGGTACAGCCTATGGATGCTGTCATGCTGGGTTGTTTTATTTTCTACCTTGGAGGTTATATACTGTCTATAAGACTATTACATTTACTAAGCATTTTAAGCATGATGTTACCCTTCTTGGGTTACCATATATAATATAAAACCAAGGGTCCCATTGGGTGTCTTAAGCTATAGATGCATTTTCTCACAGCTCTGAGGATTGGAAAATCCAAGTTCAAGATGTCAGAAAAATTCAGTTTTTGTTTTGCGATTGTTGTGTTATATGTGATATAAAACAGATTTGAACTCAAAATTGTCTCAAGTGATACACAAAGACATTGTCCAACATAAAATTGTTCATTACTTCATGAAGATACAATGATTAGGAATTTATACACCTGCTGTGTTTATTAGCTATGTATTTTATTTTTTCTGTGCATAAACTACTCCAATACATTTATTAAATATGGGAAACTAATGGGAAGAATCTAACAGTTAACAGAAGAACACTTAGAACATCTGTTTAGTTTATTACAGAACAGAGTTCGTGGACATTCTGACTTGGAGAACAAACAACAATATTTCATATTTCTCCTTGACTAGACCATGGACATATCTTATGAACAATAGGGTACAACATGCTTGGGAGCGTTCCTGCAGGGGACTTGAAGCTCAGAGCACAATCCTGTCTTGCTTTCAGATTAGTTCTTTAGTTGTCAGTGAGTAAGCCTCCTCCTCTTTCTACTGTTTTCCAGAGGTCTACACTGAGACTCTAGACCCAATGAGTAGTCAAATTAAGAATCTCCATGGCTCCATGAAAACTCAATTACAGCACCATAAGTTCAACTTAGTGGTAAAAATAGAAAAGAGTATTTTAAAATATTAACTATGTTAAGTTCACTTTCGGCTATTTCATAATTCACTTCAAACAAGGTAGCAAGTTCCTTTGAAAGGAGGACTCTGTTCCTAATAGATAGGTATGTTTGACTCAGGTAGGCACTGATACTCAGAATCATTACTCCATGAGAGGTGGTTTTGAAAGTATGTTGTGTGTTGTGTTGAATTTCCACTCTATCCCATTGCTGTAGTACTATCCTCCCATGGACAGCTGTCCTCTTCATAAAGCCAGGTCTGTCTGCTTCCACATGATTATCCCAGCTGGGTTTATTGAGTGTTGACATTCCTTCATAGAAGGGTAGGCCAGGGAGGGTCATAGAACTTTCTCATGAGTATTTAGCCACTCCTCCCAGCCAATTGTATGTAATTCTGTGTTAATTTCACATGTGGTCTTGGGAAGGACCAGATTGTATAGGCTGAGGAAGTCTGGGAGAAGGTAACTCTATATATGTAGCTATGGGGAAGCCACCATCTATAGTGAGTGCATGATCTCCAGTGTGGGCTGCTTTGGGGTCACACACATGCCTTTGAACCATCCTTTATCTAGTCTCTGTTAAGGAAACCCAGTAAACTCCTTGTCTTTAAAATATCCCCAGGATGGATGGTTTGCAAAACAAATCTAATTCTAACTACAATGACATAGGAATGCAGCTTTTGTTACTTATCACTCATGCTGGGATGGGCTCTCTGGTGATGTAACTGTTTCTGTTTTCTTGAGATACAGTCTCATTAGCACAGGCTGGCCTTGAGTTCACTATATAGCTGAGGCTGTTCTTGAACTCCTGATCCTCCTATGTCTACTCCCAGAGTGCTGGGATATGCCACCCCCACTGCATATTTTATTTATATTTTTAATCTAAATTGTTAATTTCCGTTCAAATGATATGAGTATCTTCTATGCCATTAGCAATTTTTGGGAAATGTAATTTCGCCATTTGATTTCATCGTGGGCTTAGGAAGACAGACTTTTTTTTGTGTCTAACTTTCTGCAATAACAAACACAATACTGAACTAAATAGCCTTGCCTGTAGAGGCTTCTCCCTAAATTGTATTATATCCTGAGTGTAGAACCTTACACATAAAATGACTAGGTTATAGGACTGCATTAAATAGAAGTTATTTAAAGTGGGCTAAATACTGTGGTTGCATTGCTCTTGACATGAAGTTTAAAGAGCTAGGCATGAATTGGTCCAAAGCTGTATAGGAAGTGACTTCAGTGGTACTGACTGGGCCTTAGATTTATCTTATTTTAAAGAAAGCCACACTGCTGCTTTTTTTCTTTTCCACTTCTTCCTCCCTCTCTTCCCTCTCCCTTCTCTTGTTTATCTTGTAAGCAGGAAGGCACATGTACACAGGCACATAAGCACACGTGATATCTAATATGATAGGCACTCAAAGTGTTTGGGGCATACCAACATTCTGAACTAAAAATCATGGTCCCAATTCTATCTTATCTGCACAGATTAACAGTTAAGCAGATCTAGATTAAAAACAATGGAAAATGAGGAAAAATGGGAACGACATGTAATAGAACCAACATACTGGCTTAAAATCACTTTGCTGAAATGAATGCCTGACAGCAACAGAGGGATTGCTTTAACTAGGAAGGAGAACCAATGGATTGGGAGAAAGTAAGAGTTAAAAAGAGAGAAAGATGCCAACATTTGTCTTCTATGAAGGACAAACTGTCAGACAAAAGATGTCCCATTTGACCATCTAAGCCAAGGGTTCATGTTTGGCTGGGCTCCACACTTGTCTCCGCCTCTGTGCTGGGTGGATAGGAGCAGAGAGGCTGTCTTTGATAGACCAGCCCTTGCAACCTTGTTGCATTGTAGATGGGGCCAGGCTCAATTCGCTGAACACTGAAAATCCCATCTTTTGAGATGATGGAATTTTGGAACCCGAGGGCTTCCATTCTTCTTCTCCTCAGCCTGTCAGACAGCCCCACTGACAGTTAAATCATTCGCCACAAGGCAGCTTTGTTACATCAAATTGCGAGTCTGCACGTTCATCCTTCCTTCAACTCTCTCCTCTGATGGTCTATTTAATAGAAGAAAGAGGATGTGATGTCTACTAAAAAAATTAGCCTGCAGTTTTATTTTTTCTCTTTTATTACTTCTTTGAGGATTTTGTATAATACATTTGGATCATATTCACCCCTCTTCCCATTCCTCATAGACCTTTCCCTACTATAACAGTCACTTGGAATGTAAAAAAACATAATGGATTTTTTGTTGTATGTGATAGTTATATTAGGTGTAATTATGATCTGGTTATTTTTTTTTTCATTTGGAAATTAAGCGTGACATAAAGAGATATGGTTGTGTATGGAGTTGACAAAGGATGGACTTGTGATGGCTAATCTTGGTTGTTAACTTGAGTACATCTAAATTAACTAAAACCCAAGCAGCTGGGCGCCCTTGGAAGAGATTTTTCTTTTCTTTCTTTCTTTTTTTTTTTTTTTTTTTTTTTTGGTTTTTTGAGACAGGGTTTCTTCGTGTAGCTTTGCGCCTTTCCTGGGACTCACTTGGTAGCCCAGGCTGTCCTCGAACTCACAGAGATCCGCCTGGCTCTGCCTCCCGAGTGCTGGAATTAAAGGTGTGCATCACCACCGCCTGGCTGGAAGAGATTTTTCGTGTTTGAATTATTTGAGGTCAGAAGACCCACCCCAAAATGGGCCATACCTTTCATTTGCAACCTACGTGAAATGACAGGGAAGAAAGGAGCTTTGGCTTCTCACCTGCCTGCCCTCACTTGCAGTGGTCAGTTCATTCATCCTGTTGCTGAGGCATTCCTTCATTGTTAGCAGGACTTTCTTCTTTGGGATTTCAATGTATTCTGAAGACCAGTTGAGCCATCCAAACTTGTGGACTGAAAAACTGTTGGGTTCTTAGACTTTCTGTCAGGAGACAACCACTGTCCAATTGTACTAATCAGACCACAGCCTGTAGCCCACTGTATTAGATCCCCTTTTAATATATACATATTAAGTTTATAAATTTATAAAATATATATAAATAAATATATTCATTCTTGCAGTTCTGTTCCTCTAGAGAACCCTGACTGATACACCTACCCACCCAACTTTGTGTCCTCTTTTTTTTTTTTAAATTTTGAATAAATCAAATACAGTTTATATTCCCAGATATTATTGGAGGTGTGGCCTAATGGAGCACATTCCACCCAGCAAGGGCTGTGTCTTCGAGATTCCAACCCATTAAACAATTAAGTTTATTCAATAACTCCTTGTTTTCTTAGCTCCTACCTCTTGTCTGCCCGCTAATTATGCTATGTTTTTTCCTGATGCTTGCTTCCTGCCTAATACAATTTCTCCAATGACAGATTACCACTGTGGCTAGAGTTACCACCAACCAGGCTATGATCCACTATCAGACCCTGGATCCTCTTATAGATAGAGGTTATAGGCTCTTGAAACCTATGATGACACCTCTTCGTTATAAAATAAAGCAGGGGCAGATGTTGGAGAACTGTGCTATTAAGATTGTAGTTCACCATATTCAGATAGCTCTCTGAGTTTGGCACAAAATGGAGGACTCCCTTTCTCAGGGGGTCTTCTCTGTCTAACCTTAATTGGAGAGTGTCTCTAAGCTCAGATTCCTGACCTTATTTGGAGGGTCACCTTGCACAGATCTCCCTGCAAATGCTGTATGACCTAGCATCTAAATCTTGCTGCTCTTTCGTCTTGCCCATATGATAATTTGGTGCTTTGTTATGACCAATCAGCCCTTCCCACCTGTAACCCTAAGAACCCTTCTATACCTTAGCCCTGGAACAATAAAATGAGCTGTCTCTCTGAAAGCTGTAAAACAAAAACCTGACTCTCATTCCAGAAGCTACCCACTGCCAATAGCTCCATGGCTAGAGGTGGGACTCTGTGCTAGTATCTAGTCTCTATGTTGTAATTTTTGTCTGGCCTGAGTCCCTGCAGGTCTTGTGAATGCTGTCTCAATTGCTATGAGTTCATATTCAAGTCCTGCTTGAATGAAAACTGTGGTGATAATTTATCTGTATCCCCCCAATAAAATTTATCTGAGGATCAGAGGATAAAAGTCAGCCACTATTAGTAAAAACAGAAGTCATACAATGTTAGCACACACCCTTAATCCATCCGGATCTCTGTGTGTTCAAGGCCATACTAGGGAACAGAGCCAAATGCGATGACACACGCCTTTAATCCCAGTACCAACCATAGAGACCTGGAGGTCTGTACAGACAGGCAGTGGCAAGGAAGTGAGGTAGCTGGGCTAAGATAGCCAATGAAAGGGCAGAACAGCAAGGCAATAAAGGTGCAGGTAAGGCAGGAAGTAGCTCGCACTTTGTAAGCTGTGGCGTGGTGGGGTAAGGTTAGCTGGTGGCCTTTCTGATTCCTCTGATCTCTGTCAGATTTTCACCCCTATTTCTGGCTCCGTGTTTTTTTTTTTATTTAATAAGACCCCTTATAAATTTGTCTACTGAAAACATTGTTCTCTTGTAGTCACCCAAGGCCTCTGGCTCTTACAACCTTACCTCTCCATCTTCTGTGCTTGGGAGGAGAGGGTGTGATATAGATGTTCCATTTAGGGATGAGAATCCTGTAGTTTCTTATTCTTTGAGCCTTCCCAAGTGTGAGTCTCGGTGTTAATTGATATCTACTGAAAAAAAAAGCTTCTCTGATGAAGGTTGAGAGATACACTAATCTATAAGTATAAGTCGCTGGACATCAGTATAATATTATGTCCATTTAATAGGATAATAGTAGTAGGTTCTTCCCTAGGGTCTATGACCTGTCTGTTCACAGGTTCCTGGTTTGGATAATGGTGCCAGTTGTGGTTTTCAACTTGTAAAGAAAAATGAAATTATGAAATTCGCAGGTCAATGGATGGATCTAGAAACAATCATTATGAGTGAGGTAATCTAGACTCAGAAAGACAAACTCTGCATGTTTTCCTTCACTCATGGACATCACCCTTGAATCTCCAGATCCGTATGTTTCATTTGGAATAGCAACAGAGGAAATACTAAGGGGCCACAGTGGGAGGATTCAAGGGAAGGGAGATAAAGCACAGTGGTATGTAAGGTAAAAGGGGAATCATGGTTCAGGAAGGGTTTAATGAACTGAAAAGGCAGGCTGGATGAAAGGGATAACTACCACTAAAGATATTTAGGAAAAGTCGCATGGAAATCCATTTCTGTAGTCTGTCATTTTAATCAGGACTTCCCCCTTATTGTTTGGTAGCTGAGAAGTATAATCTGTGATCTACTATTTATAACAGATTTGTAGATCCAGATGAACCTTTGCATTTCACAGTCTCAGCAAAACTCAGAATTGAGGTCACTTACCTCAGGATAAATAGCCAATTTGTGGTAGTGTTAGAACCTCTCTCCTTTCCCACAGTCTAGTGTCACCATGTCCTTCCAAAATGATGTCTATTTAGGGCACCTGCTGAGAGTAGCCCAGCCGCTGTAGCAGCAAGATCTAGCATATCCACTGGACACTAGTGACAGCTGGGGGATGCTGACCTGGTTTGAACTCAAGCAGCAGAGCCCGGCACTCAACCCTGGTACCTCGTTTTTAGTCATCTATTGGAAAGAAATGGAAGCAACTTTTCTATTGTGAGCAGCCTGCATTTTATACCTCTGATATGTGTTTTTCATACGTCTTAGGAGATATATATCAGATTATATAATCATGTGCCCATTTCCCTTTAAAAATCTCATTTTACCTAAAATATCTTGCTTGAGACCCAGTGGCTCCACTCTGCCTTCCTATGTCATTGTATCTCATTACCAAGGAAGACCCACAGGCCCACTTCTTTTTACCACTTATGGGGTTTGGGAGCTCCAGTTACTCCACATGCTTACTCCAAAGAGAGACCAAAGCAGAAGACTTTACAGAATTAAAAAAAAAAAAGCCAAATCCATTTGAGCACTGTTCTTTTTCTGGATCAAATCCATTTCCTTCATCTGTTCCCCGTAGCTTGCAGCAAATGGTCACTGATTCCCTTTCAATGTAATGATGGAATGGGGGTGTGCATAGCAGTTCTGGTCTTAAAAGTCTGAGCAAGAATTTGACAGTTTTTCCCACCTTGGCAATTTCTTAAGTTATCTAGCTCGGAGCTATGTTAATGTATTTTATTCATTGAATAGCCTCCCAATGCTTTTTTATAACCTGAGCTTCTAAATGAAGGTTTGAAGTAGTCTGTCAATGAGGTTTGGTGTTAGCCATATTTTTCTGTTTCAGATGATATGTTTTTATTTCTTGCACAATTAAGTTATCTATTGTGGCAAGCCTCAAAGCCTTTTTTACTTAGAAAATTAAATGCTTGGCAAAATATGGTAAGGATGTCAAGGCTAATGAAGTTACAATTTAATTCGGCAAATGAGAACTGTATTCAATAGGTGTATAGTGATTGAGTATGTAAAATGTGTAAGCATACACCTTAGAAACTCTCATAGAATGACTTAGATGTAAGCCTTTTCACATAAAATGGTTATTTCTGTAAATCTGAGCAATTGAACCTAATGATGTATGCTAATGTATCCAGGGTGCTTGAATCCAGTATCTTCTCGCTCACTGAGGGACTCTGAGTTTCTCACCCACCCTCCGTTTACTTATTAAGTATGATGAGCTTCTGAATACTCACCTGGCTTTCCCACACCCATGAGTACAAGGTTGAGTCTCAGCTTCAGCTGTTCTCTGTCCAGCAAGTCTCATGGTAGCCTTTTCTGTGTTCCTCTAGTACTCAGATATTACACTTACAGTGCTTTTTATCACTCCTGACAGAAGAGTGCTCCATGCTAGGATATACATCCAACAAATAGGCTTGATGCTCTTTTCCCCAACCCCTGTGTAACATGAATACAGCAACCACGTAATGTACCACTGCTCTGTTCCTATTGCCGGGATCAATGGTCATCATGTGATAAAAGTTTACTACCTACATACAGAATGTATGACATACTATGTTTATCATTACACATGTTATCTTCACATATAAATGGCATATATGTATATTTATAGGTATGTTTCTTGGGACTAACATTGACAAAATACCAACTTTCTGATATAAAAATGAATCCGTTGGCTTCTAACTAAATTTTAAAATAATTGTTTAAAATATTAATTTATCTATTTGGGGTGTGTGCGCGCGCGCGTGCGCGCGCGCGTGTGCGTGCGTGCGTGCGTGCGTGTGTGTGTGTGTGTGTGTGTGTGTGTGTCTGTGTGTCTGTCCATGCACCATGATGTGTATGTGGAGGTCAGACAACTGATTGGAGTTGTTTCTATCCTTCCACCATTTGGGTTCTGGATATTGAACTGGAAGTTAGGTCTCAGGCTTGTTGGCAAGAGCCTTTACCTATTCTGCTATCTTGCCAGTCCCTTAAATGTTCTTTTTTTTTTTTTCTTTTCTGGAGCTGAGGACCGAACCCAGGGCCTTGTGCTTGCTAGGCAAGCGCTCTACCACTGAGCTAAATCCCCAACCCAACGTTCTTTTCTTGAAGGAAGTTTTCATGCTAGTGCTGACAATGTTTCAACCTTTTAACACAAGAGAACAAACTGAATTTCAACCCTGTTATTCTCATCCTGAGCTAACACAGGTGTCTATAATTCTATGGCTTCTTGTACTAGAAGAACTACAGAAACTAGGAGGAATATTGTCAAACTATGCTTCAAAGGAGATAAAGTGCACTCAAGAAAACATATGCATACCAAGACATTGCTACACATCTGTGATAGCAGTCTTGAAACTGATATTGACCTTTGTTCTACCTTTAATTGGTACATGGATTAATTTACTACTTTCACAACAAAAACAATTTAACAGGAGAAAATTGTGGATGTAGATGCTCACCACTTATGACCAAGGGGCACACCGTACATGTTCTAGTATTTATTAATTAGAATTCTGCTTATTGAAATACCAGCCAACATTCACATGGATATATCCCTTTCATCTCATCTCACTCACTTACTCAGTAAAATAATTCCCGAACCTCATCATGTGCTAAGCTGCATGTGTGTGTCAATCTGGAGACATGTTTCCTTACAGTGAGAAGTTTTCAGTGAAGTGAAAGCAAACATTGAAAATCAGTGACAAGTTGTCAGGAGCAAGGTCATTTCATATGGTGGCAGTTTGTGACCTTAACATGGAAGGCGGTGTGAAAGTCTGAGAAACACTGGTGCTTCTTGCTATGCCTGGAAATAAGAAGCCACAACAGGACATGAACTAGGTAGAGTTAAAGGGTATCTTTGGATATATGGATGACAGATCAGAGCTAATGTGTGGTGTTTGTGTATCATGACCCAGGACAGCATGACCAGATCAAATGTGTGGGTAGAAACTTAGCAAAATGTGGGTTTGTTTTTTAAACTAAGAGCAACAAATAGTCACTGGAGGTCATTGGTGTGTTCTATTGTTTTCTTGGTAATAGCTATCTTTTTTGTACTAGGGATTCAAGAATTTTACAGTTAGATTAATTATAATCTTCAACAACTAAGTTATGACCATTGGTACAAAAGTGACAGGCAAGTTATAGGGGTAACTAACTCCCACTGATTTGATTTAAGACTCATTCCACAAAAGGAAACACATGCCAGGTACTGTAAACCCAGGCAAGGACCTATGGCTGGGGAGGTCATAGGCCCTAAGCGAGAACCTACAACTATTATTTTACTAAATGAAGATAGTATCAGACTTCTTTCTGAATACTTATCCTTATACCCATACATTGGTTCAACTCTCAGCCCTCATCAAACAAACTTCTTTTTACACTAAACAGAGCTTAATATGGAAACTCACAGCTGGTCAAAAGGCAGAGAAGAAGTCATTGTAGACTGCTCAGCCCTAAATGGGATGGCAATGTAATGCTCCAATGATCAGGAAATATAAAGAAAGATGCAACAGAAAGAATCAAAGACTTGGGGGATAGGGAGGAAGGCTGTGAAATGCTGTTTTCTAGACATAACAGGACTGTCACACCCATGAACTCATCTCAACTGTGGTTTCCTGCACTAAACCTACACAGGATCAAGCCGCTCAACATTCCAACATGAATGATGGAGGAGCTCACAAGATCCCACCCCAAACTGAGGATCTACTGGCAAGTGATGGATGCTAGGGAAGCAAGAGCCAGTTTTCTCAGGTGTGGAGGATCCTGGTAGACTGTCCATCTGCTAGAGGATCTGAAGATCCAGGTCACCTTCAACCAGTAACTGACTGTCTGTCAATGTCCTTCAGCCCATGGCTATCATGGACATGCCTATGAATGAATAAGTCCTACTGATTGTTTATTGAAGTCATGGTTGGAGGATGTATACCCCAAAGACCTTAAAGTTATCTCAGCAGAGAGAATCACAAAGGTCTTAAGTAAATGTGGTCCTTGGTTGGGTAATTTGGAGCAGAATAGGTATAGCAGGAAGGTGGAAACAATTTTGTGATGAGTATCTCAATAAATCTTAAGTACATGTGGACAGTCATAAGTATGACTAACACTAAAATATTAGTAATAATAAATAATACTAAATATTACCAAATATTAGTAAATATTAGTAGTTTGCTCATTGACTGAGAGTGGAATTTGTAGATATTTTAGTTTGCATGAAGTAGAATTTTGGTGATTCTACAATGCTATGTCTTAGCTGTAAAGACAAGTTCCATTGATAATAGCCCTAGGACCAGCTGTGAACATTTAGATCAGGGGATGCTTTTTTCTCTTTCTCAGAATAAACTAGCAAGCATCTGAACAACCAATGAAAAGTTAGGAAGAAAACTGAATGAGCTATTATTTCCTGTATTATTATAGATTGACTTTTTTCCCCCTGAGTAGCTGCCAGTCTTACAAGATTGCCTAATTCCATTTCTGAAAATACTGGGTTAGAAAAACCATAGACAGGAAAATAGATACGTAGCTTCCAGGGAGTGGAGTGAGATGAGCAGTTGCTATGGTAATGTGGCACTGGAAAATTTGGGAGAGGATAATGCATCTGGGTGGTTGATATGTGACTCTGTGTATTTGTTAAAACTAACAAATCTGTAGAAGACAAAATGTGAGTTTCACTAATTGGAAAAAGAATGCAAAATAAAGCCAAGATGTATGTGCATAGGAAAGTCAGGAGAGAGGTCAGACTGTGACAAATGGACCCAATTTCACTATAAATTACCCGAATAGTCTCATTTAAACAAACAGGAAGAAACTGTCTGGAGTGGCTTTGGAAAGCAATGTTTTGACTGGACACTACAAGGCTAAAGCCAAAAAATGTTTATAATCGATGAACTATAGTTTGCAGGTTTATTTTTTCTCAAAACTATAGGTTAGTTCATTTCAATGCAGGGATTGAACAAATAAGCAAATCCAGATGACGGCAAGGACATTTTCGCTGCTAGAGAAAGAAGTTACAGGAAGAGGACCAGAGTGGATTTAGATCAATATAAATTCTTTGAAGAAATCACACGTAGTAAATGAATAGTTACATATAAACAGTGTGGAAATAAAAATGCGCATGCATCTATGCACCAACTTGGATGCACACCTGCACTTCTAGGCTCTGTCTTCTGAGACAGGCTAGCAGTAATGACTCACTTGTAACAATGCACATGTTAGATCCCGGATCTTAGCTTCTAATTTTATTACACCATAAAGGAGCTAGGAATGTTCAGAGGACTCTTCCATGGCTGAGGTAGAGAAAATATAGGCATGTTCTTGGAGCATCTTATAATTCCAAAATGTAAGGAAGTGCTTAAAACATGTAGACACATCTAAAAGGTACAAAAGCTAACCTGAAAGGAGTCCCCAGTGGTCAAAGCTGAGGGGAACTTCTGCAAAAAAGTAACTAGAGTACAATAAATTAAAAAATAAAATTAATATACACATGGTCATAGTAATGTCAATGACTGTATTGTTGGAGAAATTAAGATATAAAATCCTTCAATAAAAATCAAACTGTTCAGCCAGGTGTGGTGGTGCAAGCCTTTAATTCCAGAACTCAAAAGGGAGAGGAGGGTGGATCTCTGTGAGTTTGAGACCAGCCTGGTCTACAAAGAGAGTTCCAGGACAGCTGGAGCTGTTATATAGAGAAACTCTGTCCTGAAAACCAAAACCAAAACTCAAACTGTTCTACATATAAGTAATGAGTAAGTATAAGAACACTCAACTCAGTACTCCATATTGCCACAGGCATGATCTACAAAGAGATAAAAGGGGGTGTGGAAGTCAAGAAGAAACAGACTATAGGCAGAGGCTCATATTTTCTTCCCTGAAATGTTTAGTAATTAAAAGAGAAAAAGGAGAGCCCTGGCCAGTGCCACCTTTACTAAATGATTGAGGTCAGCATCTCCAATAATGTAAATCTGTGTGCATGCAATAATGTGAATCAGTGTGTGTGCAATAATGTGAATCAGTGGGTATGCAATAATGTGACTCAGTGAGTGTGCCTCTCGATAAGAGTCTATGAGAAGAGGGCTATCCTTCACACTATCACACGATTTCATAAGAAATGATGAGAAGTAATTAAATAAAACTCAAATGAGAAATGTGTGCATGTAATGAAAGGCATTGACATGGGAGGTCAGAGAAGGCTGGGGTGTCAAAGACTAGAGATTGAGGTGACATGACAAGCAAATGAAGCACAGGATCCTTGATTGAATCTTCGGGTAGAAAAAGAGGCAAAGGGAAAGAAATGGTGAAATCTCTTTAAAATTTTGTACTTCACTTGAAACTACTGTCCTAAAGTGCTGAGCATTTTTGTTAGTTTGGAGACAGGGTCTCATGGAACCCTCTTGCCTCCACATACTAAGTGTTCCATTTAGAGTCATGCACCCCCCTCTGGTTTATAGGTTCCTAGGGGAAGGGTTCATTTGTGCCGTGTGACCACTCTACCTACTGAGCTACACTCCCCAATACCAGGTTATTTTCTTAAATCTTGGTAATTGTTATAATTTTGCAATTCTTTTGTTAATCTAAAGTCCTCTGGCTCTACTTTTCTTCCACAGTGTAATGCTTGAGTACTTATCTCTATATATAGATGTTAAAACCAGAGTCGCTATTCCCGGAGACCTCCTGACAAGAAGTGAGTTTGGCTGCTCTAGAAGGAAGAAAGGTCTTGCAGGCAGTAGGAATAGTGTAAATGGCAGGTAATATTTCTGAGAGCTTCACTATATACTGAGCATTTTTATGCTTCCTCTTACTTCTCTGAATAAACCAAGTATATGTAAGTATTTTTCTCCATAAAAATCAGGAAACTAAAGGTGAGACTATTTTAATTACTTTTCTCATATAACCTTTGTACAAACCCTGTGTTCACCTGTCTGCCTAACAGCCAATGCTTGCCACTCGATGGCTAGGAAGAAAGCTACAGACTTCCTTTTGTCAGGATTACAAAGGGTTTTGGTCTGTCCATTCTCTCCAAGTTTAGCAAAGTACCCATCTCTTCCATCTGCTTCATCTCCTGTGCCCACTACCCCAAGCCATAGCTCTTTGGGACTATGAAAAGATGCTTAGAGTCTTTATGGGATCTTAGCAAACAGTTGTCCTTGCTCCATGTTTTATAATATCGTGGGTACATACTACTGATTTTGATTTTAAGATCTAGTCATCCATTCCTGGGATCAATAGGGAACTACTAAAGCACAGAATGTTCTGAAGGAAGTTTTGTAAACAGTTCTGAAACTGATCTCCCAAGAGTTATGTGTGGTCTCTTGCCTTTTCTATATAATATATAAGTACTAACATGTAAATAGAAATGATATAAAAATACATGATATAAATGAATATAAATGATATAAAATTGTTCTGAAATAAGCTTCTTTTATGTCTTTGCTATGCTTAATTTTTTTATGAGTCACTTCAAGAAAAACACGTTTGCAGTGTTTGTCTGCTGGGCCATTCTTGTGGCCTACTAAGCAGGTTGATGGGAACTGACAGATTTGGATTTGCTCCTTGCCTTTATTGCCAAGACTTGTCCACAAGAAAATTTTCCCAGAGTACAGATTTTCATATTGATTATTTTATAATTTATTTCCCTCAAAGTTTGTTCTTTTGCTTCCTTTCATTAAATATGTCCCCTGGCTATTTTAACTTGGGATATCACTTTTAATCATTAAATGTCCTCTAAGCACACAGGGCTCTCTTGCTTTGTAAATGTTTGCTGCAGCCTGGGAGGACAGCTTTTCTTTTCAGTTTAGTGGCTCACTTTAGGATGTGTCTTCAAACTCCACTGGTTGTGGTAGTAAGCAGGGTCTTTATTTTGATGATGAAGTAACTTTTTTTTATAATAAATAAATCTCACCCGTGTCTGAAATACTTCATGACATGCAAGTGTACTACTTGGCTGTGTCCTTTGGTACACATTTGAGTTATTCTTGAACGGTAAGATGCAGCAACAGGAAATTCATTCATTCATATATATGTATATATATATAATATATATACACATATACATACTTTATATATTATATATTAATATATAATACACAATATATATTATATAATATATTATATTCAAAGGGAAATATATTATTTATGAATTAATAAATTTATAGTTTCAGTACAAACTTGGAGCTTGAAAAAGAGAGATTCTCAATTTATTTCTGCCTATAGCACTGTTACAACTTACAGAAAATGTGAAAAAGAAAGCACAGGAATTGCATACCTGTAGCTTCAGCTCAGGAAGTTCACCGCTTTAGGTTAGGAAGTACACATATGTAGATTTAGCTGAGGAAACAACCCATGTAGCTTTAGCTCAGGAAGTACACACATATGTATAAATTTAGCAGTAGGAAAATAAGTTTGGAGACCGATTTGCTTCACCGAGATGGTATTCATCTGCTACACAGGAATGGGAGTGTCCTTAATGTCATAGAAGTCTGCAACTGAAATGGTTAGACGATAAATGCTTTCTATATTTTACCACAAAGAAAATGAAAAGATGTCGGGTGGTGGTGGCGCAGGCCTTTAATCCTAGCACTCGGGAAGCGGAAGCAGGCAGATCTCTGTGAGTTCGAGGCCAGCCTGGTCTACAGAGTGAGTTCCAGGATAGCCCAGACTGTTTCATAGAAAAATTCTGTCTTGAAAAACAAAAAAAAAAAAAAAAAAAGAAAAAGAAAAAGACAGCACCATATGATTGCTAATTATTTCTTCTATTTTGGAAATGTTTGCCCCAGTGAACTCATCAGTACAAAGTTCCTGTGAGCTCTTGGGTGACACACGGCATATGGCTGCATGGGAAATGACAGTATTTCAATTCTGGAAGCAATTCCAAGAATGTTCATTCTTTTCGTTGCTGTGGAACAATCTTTGTACGCTGTCAATGTGTATTGCTCTCATTGTTAATAAAAAGCTGATTGACTGATAGCTAGGCAGGATTTTTGGGGCAGAGGAGATTGCTGGGAAGAAGAGGGAGTCAGGAGAGTGGCCTGAGGGATGCAGAGGAAGTAGGAGATAAACATACCATGCTGAAAAAAGACACCTCCATGTGGCAGAGGGTAGATAAGAAATAAGGGTTAATTTAAGTTGTAAGAACTAGTTAGTAACAAGTCTAAGCTACCGCCGAGCAATTTTAATTAATAATAAGTCTCAGTGTGGATCTTTGGGAGGGGTGTGGGGACACAGAGAAACTCTGCCTACAAATTTCAATTCTGGAAGCAATTCAAAGAATATTCATTCTTTTCATTATGATCAAGTACTTATTGATGTTCAAATATTATAGAATCGTATAAAGCATATATGATAGGTAGTTTGTTTTTCTATCATTTTACGTATACTTTTACAATCATTGTAATCAAGCTTGGATTTGAATATGAGCTAAGTGGTATATATATCTTTTAGATTCACTTTAAATTTATTTTAAAAGATTTATTGCCTTTTCATTGTGTGTGTGTGTGTGTGTGTGTGTGTGTGTGTGTGTGTGTATGTTTGTTTATGCATGTATGTATGCATGGAAGCTAAATGAGAACATTGGAACTCCTGCAGCTGGAGTTATAGGCATTTGTGAGCTGGCTGACATGGATGATGGAAATTGAATTCAGGTCCTCTACAAGTGTAGAGATTACACTTAATTGGTAAGCCATCTCTCTAGCAATTACTTTCTTTTTATGGTATTTGAAAGGATCTAAAGAACTTATGGACATATAATAAGATCAACGTAATTGCTGACCAATCACCAAGACTCTTGACTCACAAGGGTGTTATTTGAGCATTGTATCTCACTTTCTTGCTGTATGGCTGTATGAGATACACACGGGCTCCACTTTCTCATTTGTAAAGGGGTCATAATAGCCCCTTACTTTATGTAACGCATCAATGTAGTAAGATAAAAGTAAACAGAGACAATCCGTGATCTAGGGTAATTCAGACAGAAGACAATGATATGTTTACCCCCAGAAGACCTTTCTAAAGATTTCATGAGATAGTATTCAGAAAAATCCCTGCCAACTATACTCCTATTATAACATCTCAATCTATTTTAGGTGTTAATCCCTTTGCTGTGTATATCAGTAGCTTAAGACAGTACCATGTATGTGGCCCTGCTGTCTCCTTTCCCCCTGCACAAATGTGGAGACCACCTTGGAATGCCCAATTTCATCCAGTGATTTCTTGCTTTGCATATTGGTTTTCTATAGTAACACTTTCCTCATAGCTATTTGCCTTTTCAGAAATGTCTAATGATGTCCTCTTGCTGAACAGTTTAAATTCAAACTCTCAAAAACATGGTTGCCACTTAATTTAATGACTTTCAGATAAGCTTCTCAGATTCTGACTCTATCATAAATTGGCCAAAGGAACCATGTGGTAGAAGCATCAGTTAGGACAGAGTACTCATTCCTGTTCTGTTCTGCAGGTCATTGTAAAGATGAAGGATCATGGTAATAAAGGACTTGAGAGCTCACAGACAGTGAATTTTTAGCAAATCCTAGTTTGTTTACATTTATTGTTATATTGTATTGGCTATTAAAACTGTCAGAGAAAAATTACACTGGCAATGTTAATTACTTGTGGGGAGCGCATGAAGTCCTGAGTAAATGTATATCATTGACAAAGGACCCCAATGCCTCAGACTGATGAGACCTGGCAAAGTCTCAACTGGGTTAGCCTCAGGAAATTGGCAAAGCCTTCCTCTGATCCATGTGTGAACATTGACAGAGTATACAGAAACCATCAGCTGCAGCATCCTCCTATGGAGACTAGCTATCTCCCCATCCTTGTGCTATGTATAATAAATGCACCGAAGTTCCTTATTGCATAATAATAGGTGCTGCTCCCTCAGAGTGAGCACGGCCTACCAGATGCCAGCTTTTTTGTGCATATATCTGTCTTTACTTCATTCTCTCCTCACCGTGGTCAGGATTCCCAGACCAAACCATATTGGATGCTGGCATTAGAAAAAACCAAAAAAACCAAAACAACCCCCCCCCCCCCAAATCTATTGCAGTAAGGACAGAGAATGGCTTCAGTGCTGATGTTTCAAAGAAAGGGAGAAGTTTGAGAGCAGTATGTAGGTAGGTGATCCTAGGCCAACTGTGTTTGTTAACTGCTGTTACTCAAAATACAATAAAAATTTTTCATTTTCTCATGATTGGAGATAAATGAATAATTTAAATCAAAGTTAAATTTTTAGTTTCCCAAACACCATGAAATGGAGGGATCATCTTTCATGATGATTTTATTTCAAGTAAATCACTCATAGATCCATGAAAAATAGATATTCCCTAAGTCTCAACCTAGCAAGAGGCTTTTAAGGTGACCATGCATCCCATAGCATTTCATGGGAAGGAGTGGTGTGAGAAGCCCCACCAGTCAGGGTATATAAGAGTTTCTAATACAACATAGCATGTATTTGCATGTAAATCCATGCATGCCTCCATGTCCTTTGAAGCGCATGTTTATTGTTTATAACACAAAATAGTATGAGTGTTGTATAAACAGGATTACTATCTTTGCAGGGAATGATGATCTAATGTGCATTCACAAAATTGATACAATTACGTTTTCAGATACTGCCGATCTGCAGTTGATTACATCTGTGTATGGGGAATCCATTGACATGGGATGTGGGGGATCAGCAATGTCTTTCAAAGGGCAGAGAAAGAATATTCAATGACTTGTTTTGTGCAGTAAGTTCAATTGAAGTGACTAAACTAATACTAACTTGTCCTCACTCCATTGTGTGTCTGCTTAGCTTCCAGCCTTCTACCTCCTCTCCCATTAGCTGCATGTGCCTTGGCAACACATTTGAGATTTCTATGACCATGACCATGGGCTAGATGTATTAACCAAAATAATTTGATGTTTATATAAACTAAACATAAGCTAAAATAACTGAAAAAGGTATGAATAAAAATTAATTGTCATGTTGTGTCTGAAATAACTATTATGTTTTGCCATGAACAAAGGTTGCAAGGTTACTTTGACCCTCATCTAACATTGATGCAATTGTAGTTTTTGCCTTTTAAAAACACTGTACTCTGACCTTTGGCACCAAGAGACTCTAAGGCATGGACTACTCTTGGTTACCCACCAAAAATAAAGGGCTGTGTACTTTTAACTGGCTTAATCAGTGTGGCTGTCTGTATCTTTGACATGTGATTATTTTACTCTTGGAGGCTGCGGTGAGATTACCCTCCTTCCCCACAGGATTCAGTTTCCCTCCAAACTTCCCCAACCAGTGGGAGAATGAAGGGGAGGTGCCCCCTGAAAATGTTCAAGGGCCCTGTGCTTCCTACTGAGTCTAAAGGGATTTAGAATAACTGCTGTGTTCCCAGACACCAAAATGGATCAAGTCCTTAAGACAATTCTAAGATGTAAGTCTGTATGCTGAATTCAGCTCTGCTTGAGAGGAATACACCTCTTGTGGATCCCTCTTGGGGACTAAGGAGGAATTTTGAGGAAACTTGTTAGTGACTAAGTGGGTAGGCCTCTTAAGTAACCAGGTTCTGGATAAGAGGGACAGGCCTCTTAGGAAACCTCAGTAGGGTTAAGGCCCTTTTAGGAATTCTTAAGGTTTGGGGAAAAAACATGACGAGGAAGTTTCCCTTGTCCTCCCATGTTAAGTTGGAATGTTGGTAGTACAAGACATAGTTTTTTGGTTCTGCCTCTCATGAACAGAAGGCATACTTAAACTCTAAGCCATCTATCCAGCCTGTTTAAGACATCCTTATTTTCTAAGTAGAATTATTATTTCATTATTTTCTTTTTGTATAAGTGTGTGTGTGCAAATGTACACAAATGTACATGATGACCAGAGGTTGACATCAGATGTTTTCTTCAGTTGCTATCCATCTGTTTTTGAGACAGGGTCTTCACTGGCCCAGTGCTTTTGAATTTGAATATTACGAGTGGCCAGTGAACTCCAGGGATCTACCTGTCTCTGTATCCCCAGTACTGAGATCACATGCTTATACCACTATTCCTGGCTTCTCTTATATGGGTTTTGAGGATCTAGCTCAGGTATTCATGCTTGCACGACAAGTATTTTCCCATTGGACCACGTCCCCAGCCCCTGAGTAGAATTTCTTATTATGGTTACCCTTAGCTGATATGGGTCCCTGGTATTTTGTATCCATTTTCAGCCTTTCTATTGCTGCTGGTTTGGGACTGTAGGCTGAGTCCAAGCTGGCTCCTCACATCTCTGCTTTTGCTGGCACCATTGTCTCTGGCCCAGATGCTCCATCCCATCTTCTCAGAAATTGCTCTTCTACTGTTCACTGCTGAGTGCTGAGTCTATCCTCCTGAGTGCTGCGATCTTCTATTTTGTGCATCCAAAGGACAAGAGTTTGTATAGATAACCCTCAATGCATATTTTTGCTCTACCTGTCTTTTCTCTCTTCCTGGGATTCAGGTGATGATGATAGTCCTTGGGATGAAGACATATAACTCCCTTTATCTTTAAATCATCCTCAGCCACTAAACCCATATATTGCAAGGAGCACGCACAAGCATTTCTGATTTTGTTAAATTGAACAGAATCACTTAATTTGTGCATGCTGGTGTGGGGCAGAATAATGGAGGTGTTGTATAATTATGATAATTATTGTGATTGGATTTTCTAAATGTTTCCCAGTCTCATTTATTGAGACTAACAGATGGACACCTAGCAAAGGCAATGGGCTAATTCTGAAGAAGTGAATTTAATTGCCTTTACAAACAGTCATCAGCCTACTGTGAGAGTAATCATCATCAAATATCTTCTCTGTTGTGCATAGAGTCAGAAAAATGATTGTTTAATATAATGGAGAGAAGATAATAACTTTATTTTTTTGCTATTTTTTCTCCCTATGATGTCTTTAAGTGTATAAATCAGAGGACCATGTAATATATAGGATATTTTCTGTATCCATTAATATTCATGCTTTATCAAGAGGGGAGAGAATACAGTCATGTACACCCATACTCCAATACATAAGTTTTTAGGTTTATTATGTCTAACATGGTGTATTTGGTCAGGCAAAGTGAAAATAAACTACTTGTTTAATTTCAGCTTTTTGATTTTAAGGTTGGTCTTGGTCACTGTTCTATTGCTGTGAAGAGATATCTTGACCAATGCAATTTTTTTTTCAAAAGCAAGCTTTTAATTGAGGGCTTGCTTACAGTTACAGAGGCTTAGTCCTTTATCATCATCGTGGGGAGCATGGTGGAAGACAGGTTTGTTACTGGAGAAGTAAGTGAGAGTTACATCCTGATCCACAAGCAGAGAGAGAGAGAGAGAGAGAGAGAGAGAGAGAGAGAGAGAGAGAGAGAGAGAGAGAGTGAGAGTGCCTGGGTTTTTGAAACCTCAAGGCCTACCATTAGTGTCACACTTCCTCTAACAAGGCCATATCAACTCCAACAAGGCCATACCTCCTCACCCTTCTCAAATAGGGCCACTCCATGGTGATTAAACATTCAAATATATGAGCCTATGGGGGTCATTCTTATTCAAATCACCATAAGGCTTTTTCATGAAATATACATACTCCAACTTTCAACATCACTTTAACAGAGTTATGGGGAAAAGGTGAACAAATATTGTAGAAGTATATATCTGACTGATTAAAACTACTCAATTGTTTCAGAAGAGAAGCAATAATGTTATGGGGTGCAATAGAAAATTCAGAATGGAAAACTATGTTATGCAACTATGTCTAGTTTATGGTATTAGAAGTGGGGATAGAATGCAAAACTCTGTGGGGTGGGGAGTTTAGACACAACGAGACATGCAATTCCACAACTGTGGTGAAATGTAACACATGGACTATGGATAAGCACATGAGATGCATATGACTCAAAAACCCATCCTGAGAGATGTCAAAGCTCTATCCTTTGTATAGCATTATCAATTGAAGTGCTTAACATTTCTTTCTTAAGGACTTTCTTATTTTCAAATGTGTGTGTGTGTGTGTGTGTGTGTGTGTGTGTGTGTGAGAGAGAGAGAGAGAGAGAGAGAGAGAGAGAGAGAGAGAGAGAGAGAGAGAGAGAGAGAGCGAGCACGAGAGCACAAAAAGGTGCCCTCAGAGGCCAGAGTAGGGAAGTGAATCCCCCTGGAACTTGAGTTATAGGCAGTTATGAGTTGCTGATGTGGGTATTGGGAACTGAACTCAGGTCCTCTGGAGGAGCATTGAACCCTCTTATCCACTGAGCTCTCTCTCCAACTAGTGAACTGCCTAACTTTGCTTTGCTCCAGATAATCTCTTCTCTTACAAGTGTACCTTTCCCCTAATAAACCACACCTGCTAATACTTCTATCTACATGTATCTGTCTAATTCCTTGTTCCAGCCACTGAACTTCATAACCCTTCTGAGGTACCCACTAAACCCCAGCACCCAACATCAATACTATAGCTAAAATACCTTAAAATACATTTATTCCTTGGTCATATAGCTAGACAGGATTTTGGGGACAGAGAGCATCCTGGGAAGAAGAAGGAGGAGTCACCAGCTGGATGCAGAGGAAGCAAGACATGCAGGATGAGAGCTAAAAGCCATGAGCCATGTGGCAGCACATAGATAAATAGAAATGGGTTAATTTAAGTTATAAGAGATAGTTAGGAACAAACCTAAGCTATAAGCCAAGCTTTCATAATGAATAACAAGTCTCCATGTCGTGATTTGGAGCTGGCTGGCAGGACAGAGAAAGACTCGCTACATGTGGCCAATTCATTCCTGCAGATTCAGGAAGTTTAAGGGCTATTTTTGATACTCTTCATAATTTCGTGCTATTGGAAGATTAAGCTGACTGGTAAAAAAAAATTCAGGAAAGTGTTTCTTTTTTTGCTTTGTTGCTTTCTCTAGTCATTACTTCCTGAATATGTTTTAAAGAAATTTAGAGAGGGTTGTGGGGCATTTAAATTACTTGATGATGTGTTTATCTTTGCCAAGGAGACCAACTGGTTACTTTTTTTTGCCTTCCGTAAGAAACCGATGTCTTATGCTACATTGTCAATCTGTTCCAATGGCAGAATTAGTTAATAATTCCCTTCTTCCGTGTGCTGTTTGGAAGAGATGTTCTCCTGAAAGAAAATATATCCCTTACTTAGGAATTATTTTGTAAGTACACATGAAAACATAGACAGCAGGACATAGGAGAGCAAACTCCAGGCATTTTGAAAACCTGTCTTAGGAGACTAAAGTAATACAGTTCTCTCTGGTGGAGAATCAAGTTTATGTGGTTTTCAGGAACACCCAACTCTCTCTCTTCTGCCGCCTCCCTCTTTGCCTGGCCTTTTTGAACACAAACTAAACTGAGTCTTTGTTGTAAATTGGCTATGTTGTTCTAACTAAGGCAATGTTTGATGACAGAGCTGGGAGGGTCTGAGATGCAAAATGGGGCATTGCATTCTGCCTGGTCAGTAGAATTTATTAAGATGCCACAGTCCTGAAAAAAAAAAAAAGCCTGGTGAAGGGAAGAGGGGACTGGACCTGCCTCCACTGAATCAACCAGGCTGAGCTGAATCCCCAGGGCAGTCTTTGCCCTGGAGGAGATGAGAATGGGGGGTGGGCAGGGGGGAGGGCAGGGGATGGGTGGGAGGAGGGAGGACAGGGGAATCCGTGGCTGATATGTAAAGTTAAATTATAAAATTAAAAAAACATGCTGAGAATAATGAGGAACAGATAAGTATTCCTTAGGAACTTTATAATGCAGCTTTCTTTGCTGTGGAGGGAACTCAGGGCAGCATAGTAGATTTGGCTTATGATGTGGTAATTGTGTGTGTGTGTGTGTGTGTGTGTGTGTGTGTGTGTGTGTGTGTGTTTGTGTGTATGTGTCTATGTGTCTGTGTGCATGTGTGTCTTGGTGCCTGTGTGTGTGTGCCTGTGTCTTTTTCTGTGTGTCTGTCTGTGTATCTGTCTCTGTGTCTCTGTGTGTCTGTGTGCCTGTGTGTCTTGGTGCTTCTGTGTGTGTCTGTGTCTCTGTGTGTAATGTGTCTGTGTCTCTGTGCATGAATATTTGTGTGTATATGTATGTCTCTGTGTGTGTGCACATGTATCCCCCCCCGTCTGTCTGTCTGTCTGTCTGTCTGTCTCTGCCTCTGTGTGTGCATGCACACATGCATGCACACATGCATGGGTACCTGTGGAGGCCAAAGGTGCAAGTTCAATGCCTTCCTCAATTGCTTTCCACTTTATTTTTTGAGGTACGATTTCTCATTGAACTTGGATCTCACCAATTTGATTAGACTGGCTGGCCAATGAGCCCCAGGGATGCTCTTGTCTCTACCTCTCCAGCACTGGGATTACAAATGCATGCTGCTGTGCCTTGTTTTTTATATGGGTTCTGGGGATCAAACTGAGATCTTCACATTTCTTGCATGGTAAGTGCTTTGCCGACTGAGCCATCCCTGCCCTCTAGCAAATCATTCTAATCGAAAGCGAATGAAGTCAAGTTTTCTTTCAGTTCACAGGGAAAGCTGTATAACAATGAACTTGTCTGAAGATTTTGTTCCTTTAGAAGATGACTGTGTTCACATGGAAGCTGGTTTGCTGTGAGGTAATAATAGTGATAATAATGGCAGACCGTCTTAAAAATAACACTGTTCCATTTCTCAAGGTGTCCTGATATCATTGGTGACAATCACATCGTGGTAAAATGTGAGGATTAGAAGATGACACTCATTGCCTCCACAGTCACTAGGGTCTGGGTGGCATTGCTTTAGAATAAGTCAGACTGTCAGTCAGGTCAAGTATCAAGGACAACTATTAAAGTCTTCTGAAATAATATATGCTACAGTATGTGAAGGCTGGCTTACTATCTGTTAAATGAATGAATAAAATGAGCCGTTGAAAATGTGGCTATAATATTCCAGTGACAAAGAGTATAAAAAGGATCTCTGCTCACTAAGGCTCAGTAGAGCAACTACTGAAAATAAATACACAGACAGAGGTTGAGATATTTTCAGTCTGTCCACAGGATGCCAGCTTAGTAGTCTCTGCCTAGTAGTTCTGTGGAGTAGAGACAACTGGATCCTAGGAGGTTAGAAGACTCTGGAGTAATCTGTTTACCTGTAAACAAACACTGGCATCCAGGTCAGAACCTTGTCTACCCTGTCCCCTGCTGCTCAGTTATTATTTCTCTATTGAGACTTTCTTTGGTGACTTAAAAATTTACTCAAGGTCATAGCAACATTCCCTGTGTGGTACTCAGATATTTCCCCAGAGCTTCCTTTGAAATCTGGGGGAGAGGTGTTTTGCCCATTAATGGGCAGGAGCTAACAAAGAGAATGAAAGATGTCTTGCTTTAGTATGTTTACTGTTGGCTGCTTGGGACCTTTGTATTAAAATAAAATGGGAAATGAGTAAGCAGGCTCCCTGAGAAAACACTTGATATAAACCCTGAAATACAAGATTCAGAGGCTCTCTGTAGCTTGTTAACATTGTTAGAAATATAGAAAATTCCTAACAAGAGAACTGTGTCTATTTCAGAGATGGGGAAAGCAACTCTTAGTGCCCTAGAGAGGCACTGCATTAGTTTTCCTTCCCTGGATCACACAGTTAGGGCATGACAGGAGGGGAATTCAAAGACATCATTTTCATAGCAACCTGTCACCTCTTCTGCATTATGTCTGACTTTATATGAAGCCGTTGAGTTTCCAAAATACAAATGTGTTTTTCAAAGTGAGCTTGGCGTCTCCGCACTGTGCCGAGTGACCTGATTCAGCTGGCCTTACCCTACTAAAAAATGTGACTCCTACCCCAAATGAGTCAATATTTTATTTAGCAGATTAATAAAGGGACCAGGAAGATGGTAAAGTTTTATTCCAAGATTATTGAAGGAACTCAATATTACAGGGGCAGAGTTTTAAAGTGTCAGAATAAGATTGGTAGAATAGATGGAGAACTATTTTTTTTTGTTCTATGAGGATAACACCACCATTTTTAGGATTAAACATTGTTTCCACACACAGACTAAGAGAGCAAGACAGTGAATCTAAACCTACACTGATGTCCCTTTATATATGACTAGGATCATATTTTTTTGAAATCCATGTTCCACTCTCTTTATTTATAGTTTCCTGTGATTTAGTAAGACATTTGAAATGCCCTTGGGAATAAGGCTGACATGGCATCCCTAGCTTAAAAAAGAAATAATGTGCTTATGGTCCAGGCTTAAAACTCCAAGAGTTTTGACAACTGACTTTAAAATGCCTTTCCACAAAACTGTGTTCAATTTGATCTCCTCTGTGCTTTTACCTATCTCAGATATCTCAGTTAAAAATGATCTCAGCAACATTCTTAGTAATGTCAGTATTTGTTGAGGTGATGAATCTTTCTAGTGGACATTATCATTGAAAATCAGTACATATCAAATAGCAGTGGTGTTTATTTGATTACAGAGAATGGGACAAAGAAACATAATATAAGCTTTTTAAATGAAGGACTACTTATTTTTTGTTTATTCATTTCAGTGGCACTTTGTCTCCAGTGTGAGTTTGCACTTTGAGTGACATGGGTGAATGTCTCTATGTCGATTTTAGTGAGCATTTATTCTCACACTAATTTTCAACCAACGTAGACCTAAGTATTTTTCTGGGTCTATAAAACAACAGTAATCACACCATTTTCAGACCTGCTTTCTGTGTTTGCAACTAATCTCGTGTTTATGCACCATGGCAGCACACAACCAAGAAACTAGTTTTCAATATGTCATAGTACATGGCAAGATTCAGCTTGAGGTTGCTGGGATACCTAAGGAGCATCTCATAGGCTGTTTTCTAGGGACTGTCCTCCCACAGAACCCTGCAGATCACACTAGGCTGCTGTGCTTGTAAATGAGGCTATTACCTTTTGATTCTAACAAAAGAAAATCTCTAGGAACTAAAATGAACACAGTCCTTGTAATAGGGAGTTAAGAGAAAACTGCAATTAGGTCCAAGCTTGCCTAGCAACTGTTCTAAGCATAGTAACTGCTCTTCAAAAATGCAAGGAGAGACAGTGTCCAGATATGAATGGATTCCAAAGGAGAGCTGATAATTATTTGCAAAGGCCTAATGGCCCTCTTGGCCAGCTTTCCTTCCAATCCCCACCACTGGATATGTTGTTGGGAATTTGGCATGATGAATCATACTGTTTATAATTCACTTGCTTATCAGAATTATCCAGCAACCAACCACAATTAGTATGAAAGAGTTTTCACCTTATAATAACAGGATTTGGCTGATCTGGCAGGTAGTCCAAAGCCACACTGCAAATGGTTAGGACTAGTGATATGTGGAGTCCACATTACTTAGTAAAACAACACTCCTAAATGTTAGCTATGTTACCTTGAGGAACTATACCCATGCAATTGCAGTATAAAGCATTACTCAGAATTAAAATATACAATGACTGGAATTGGTGTCAGGTTATGAGACCAAACCTCTGAGATGTGATTGAAATGATATTCATTTTGCTTCCTTTCCTGTCCATACTGGGAAATTGCTGGGTTAATTTTGTTCATTTTGGAATATGTGAACAAAATGCTTCTCATTTTTCCTGTCATTCACATCATTAAAGGAGAATAACAGTTGTTTCAGTTGATTTGCTTGTAGGTAGCCTGGTCAAGCCTTTTGCTCATGGCTGCACAGATATGACTGACCCAGCTCCAGCCTCATCCTCATCTGGAGATCCGATGTTAAATGCAACTAGGTCTGAGGCATTCTCTTTAGAAGCAGCTTGTTCTCCAGCTGTTATGCAAACTATGTGCATGTGTGGAATTGTGTTATGTATGCATAGAGACAGTCCTCTACTTACTGTGGTTCTACTTTGCAGTGGTATGAAATGACACTCAGTAGAAAGCACACTGTACCTTTTAAACAGACACATTTTCTGGACGAGGGACATGTATTATGACCCTGTCTTGGCATGCTGGTCAGTGGCTTGGCCACAGATCCCAGGCATACCAAGTCTACACTGTCTTGTGTACCAAAGCATGATGCTGAATAGGATGGGGTGTTTTAGAAGCATTTTTTTCCTTATAAGGTATTTTCTGGATTTTCATTTTTTTTTATTTGTATCTCATTTTGCACAAATAAAACTGTACTTGAATTTCTACTCAGGCATGTACAGTTAAACAACATCATTTAAATAATTCAGGTTTACTTAGGAAGTGGATTTTAGGGGATTATTTTTGTAGTTCTTTTCTTTTATTAATTTTTTTTTGTCATTTTACATATCAACCCCTGTTCTCCCTTCCTCCTTTTCTCCCACTCCCCGCCACCTCCCTCCCATCCCACCTCCATCCCCTCCTCATAGAGAGTAAAGCCTCCCTTGGGTAGTCATCATAGGCTGGCATACCACGTTGGGGCAGGACCAAGCTCCTCCCTGCTGCATCACGGCTGAGTAGGGCATGACACCATAGGGAATGGGCTCTAAAAAGCCAGTTCTTCTACCTGGGATAAGTCTTGGTCTCACTGCCAGGAGACCCACAAGCACATCAAGCCACACAACCGTCACCCACATTCAGAGGGCCTAGTGCAGGCCTATGCAGGCTCCCCAGCTGTCAGTCCAGAGTCCACGAGCTCCCAATAGCTTGGATAAGCTATTTCTGTGGTTTTTCCCATCATGATCCTGACACACACACACACCCTCCGCCTTTCTGCTCCTATAATCCCTCATCTCTTCAACTGAACTCCAGGAGCTTGGCCAAGTGCTTAGCCGTGGGTCTCTGCATCTGCTTCCATCAGTCACTGAATGTAGGTTCTATGAGGACCGTTAGGGTAGACACCAATCTAAGTACAGTGGAAGGCTAGTTCAAGCACCCTGTCCACCATTGTTATGAGTCTTAGCTGGGGACATCCTTGTGAGTTCCTGGGGATTTACATAGTTCTAGATTTCTCCCTAACCCCTTAATGGTTCACTCTGTCAAGACATCTCTTTCATTGCTTTCTTTCTCTGTCTCTCCTCCAACTCAGCCATGTTGAACCCTCATGTTCCCATCTCATATCCCCTCCCATCTACTCCCCACTTCCAATTTACCCAGAAGATCTTAACCCTTTCTCCTTCCTGGGGCAATCCATGCATGTCCCTCTTAGGGTCCTCCTCTTTACCTAGCTTCTCTGGGATTGCAGATTGTAGCCTGGTTATCCTTTGCTTTGCATCTATATTCACTTATGAGTGAGTATATACCATGTTTGTCTTTCTAGGTCTGGGTTATCCCACTCAGGATGATTTTTTCTAGTTCTATCCATTTGCCAACAAATTTCATGATGACATTGTTTTTCACTGCTGTGTAATACTCCATTATGCAAATATACCATATTTTCTTTACTCATTTTTTGTTTGAGGGGCATCTAGGTTGTTTCCAGGTTCTGGCTACAAACAATGCTACTATGAACATAGTTGAGCCTATGTCCTTGTGGTGTGGTTAAGCACCTTTTGGGTATATGCCCAAGAGTGGTATTGCTGGGTCTTGAGGTAGGTTGATTCTCAATTTTCTGAGATACCTCCATACTGATATCCAGAGTGGCTGTACAAGATTGCATTCCCACCAGCAATAGAGGAGTGTTCTTGGGGAATTTTTTAAAGACTGAAATAACTTAGCAGGTTGTATGAGCTAGGAAGATAAAAAAAGATTATATGCTGAATATTTAAAATCCAGACATGTAATGGTCTATCATTTCCTACAATAAAGCATGCCCCAAACAAATATAAGTAAGCTAAACTTTATTGCAGTTTATTCATAGAGAGACAATATATGGTGCTATAGGCCTCTTGGAGGAATATAAGCATATATAAAGATGCAGTAATAAATCACACCTGTATAGAGTTTTCTATTGTGATACAAAAACCACAGTAATAGTTACTGACAGTAATACCGTACCACAGTGATTGTTATACCAAATAATACTCTTCCAAAGTAATGATTGTCATAGTAATATTGTACCACAGTAATGATTACTTTAGTAACACTGTACTATAGTAATATGCGCTATAGTGACACAGCCCTATAGTAGGGATTAACCACAGTGACATTTACTATGGTATTTATTAGCCATAATGACACTGTACCATTATAATGATCACTAGAATAAAATTCAGCAGTTGTAATGATTGTTATAGTGACACTGTACTATAGTAATAATTATTCATAGTGGTGCTATACCATAGTAATGCTTGCCATAGAGCTGATGTACCTTAGCAATGATTAGCAATGGTGACACTGTACTGTAGTAATGATTAACCATAGTAATACTGTGTCATAGTAGTATTACACCATAATATTGATTAGTCATAATAACACTGTAACATGGCAAGTAGTCACTGTAACACTCTTCTGTGATATTGATGAAACATAGCAATACTGTATTGTGGTAATGATTAGCCATATTGACACTGTACTGCAGTAAAGATTAGCCATTGTGTTATTGTACCACAGTAATGGTTAGTTACAGTAATAATTTACTATGGTAATGATTAACCATAGTAACTCTGTAACATAGTAATGATTAGCCACCGTACTATAGTAATGATTAGCAATAGTGCTATTGTACCACAATGATGATTAGTCATAATAGCACCTATTATGGCAATGATAACCATAGTAAGAGTACTACAGTATTATTAGCTATAGTAACATTAAACCACAGAAATGATCGGCCATAGTTATATTATTCTATAGTAATCATTAGCCATAGTAATAATGTACTATGATAATGATTAGCTATAATAACACTATACAGTAATAATGATCAGCCATAGTAATATTGTACCACAGTAATAATTTACATAGTGATATTGTACCATGGGAATGATTAGTAATAGTGGCACTGTATCATAGTAAAGATTAGCTATGTACCATGATTAACCATTAATATTTATATGGCAATGATTAACCATATTAATATTGTACCATGGTAATAATTATTTATATCTTATACTGTAACACAATAATTATTACTCATTGTAGCACTGTGCCATGGTGACTATTATTTATAGTTACATTTAACTATGGAAATGATTAGCCAAATTAACACTGTACCATATTGATGATTAGCCTCAGTAATAACTATCTATATTAATACTCTATCACTGTAATCATCAGCCTTTGTGTACTTTTCTACCTTAACAATTTTTCATAGTAAAACTTTTCTCCGTAGTGATTATCCATAGTAACACTGTAATAAGCTAAAGATTAGCTGCAGTAGCACTGCAATATGCTAATGATGAGCTGCAGTAACACTGTCCTATGATAATGATTAGCCGTAGGACACTGTATGATGGTGATGATTAGCCATCATAACACTGTACTATGATAATGAATAGAAATAGTAACGGTGTACCACAGGATGATTAGCCACAGTAACATTATACCACGATAATGATCAGCAAAGAGACATTGAACCAGCATCTTGGTTAGCCATAGCGACTCTGTACCATTGTAAAAATTTTAGCTGTTTCTTCCTGCTGTGGTAATGGGCTCATGTGTTTTTCTGTTCGGTTTGAAAAGCTGTGTGATATTAATCTTCTCCCAGGGCGTATTTTGTCTCTCTGCTTTTGTGTTTACACTCAAGACATATAATATACACAGCATTCACTAACTGACTCTTTTAAAGATAAGGTTTTTGAGAGACCATAAGTTATATGTGATATTTCATATGAGGAGGGTGGGTGGACAAGTCTGTGATGTCTAAGGAATAGTGATATGTTTATTTAAAACTTAGTATTGAAAATTAGCATTAGGCCAAATGGTTTGTATGTTTATAGTTATGCACTCCTTGATTTTTTTTTGCTTCATATGTCAGCTATTTAAATTTTATGAACTAATGTCTCATTTCCAATTTATTTCTAAGAATTAGCTTTATGTAACATAAAATAGTATTCTTTCTGCCTGCCAAAGTTCCTTGGCCTCTTAATTTAAAGCAAATATATTTTAAAAAAATCACTGTATAAATTATTGTTTATTTGTTCAAGAGACACTGAAGAGAATTATCAAGAGTATTGATGTTGAGAGTGTGGTCCTCAAGAGGTACAACCTATGGATTGTTTGTTTCTAGTCTACAAGATAAATGCAAAAGGTGACTGATAATATTTATATGTTTTCACTACTCTCAATGCTGATATGATGCATAATGTTGTCACTTAGGAATTTATTTTTATTATAGTTCCAACACACAAGGATGTCACCATTAGAGTGGCTATAGCTAACAAGATCATATTTTGTTTGTATTTCAAAGTAACTGTAAATGAGAATTTGGAATATTCTTACCCAAAAGAGATGATAAATCTTTGAGGTTGTGGGTGGAGTACTCACCCTACTTTGGTCATTACATGAAATGTGTATGAATTGGGGTAGCATACTGTATGTTATGAGTATACACATTTGTGTGCTAATTGAGAAAAATATATTAAGAGGCAAACAGAAATGAATTGATCCCTTATTTTACTTTGCAAAGCACAGACTATGCTACAGAGGGTTCCATGGAGAATAAGGCTAGGTCTGAAGCAACCAGACTCTAGAACTTTATAAATATTACTTTTATCGTTTAAATTTTCTGAACAAGGATTTCATTTTCATTTTCCCTAAGAAATGGTTTTGTATACACAAAAGAGATTCTCACTTCCTGCCTTCCTAATTTTCTTGGCTTCTCGGTGCAGTTGTCTGAGAAAAATCAATTCTTATGTCAATATACAAAAGGGGTCATGGTTGACAATGCTTCATGGCCCCCTCGGAAACTCGTTCCAAGTCTGTCAAGACATTGGAGAGCTCCTTCTCATCTGTCTCACAAGTTCCTTTGCAATTTAGAACTTCAGAAGCATCAAGGACGTGGAGTTCATGGAGAAAATTAACCAGTGTCTTGTGAATAAGGCGTTGACACAAAGCATCCAACAGTACCAAATTGAGTCAGACAACTTGTGAAGATGTAGCAATCAATAGTGTCTCAGTGTGTGATGGAAAGAAATGCTGACTGATTTGTGTGGACATCATTCTTGGCCGCAGGACCAATCATTACATTAAAAACTTTGACAAACCACAACAGTTTATTTATACACTTACTTCTGTATTTACCCATATCTTATTGTAATATTTGTGGGGTGCTGTGCATGCCATTCCACACCTGTGCAGATCAGAGGAAAACTCTATGGAGTTGGTTCTCTCTCCTTCTAGCTTTACATGGGTTGCAGGGATCAAATTCATATCACCAGGCTTGAACGCTTTTATCTGCAGCACCATATTACCGCTCATTTTTCTTATTATAAAACATTACTCGATCATCACAAAACATTAAGTTATATGGGTTATATCTTGTTTTAATGTGTGCTTCTTCTCTGCCAGTCGAGATTATTTCTATATGCAAATTATAACCACGACATTTCTTCTCCTTTGCCAGCTGACCATTTCTCATCACAATTTTGAATTCTTTAGTAACATGATTCTAAAGGTCCACAGATTCCCACATATATACATGTAGCCAAATAAGGTAAGTAACCACTGCAAGACAGCACCCCTGTTTCTGTATCATTATGATTCAAAGCAGTGATTATTTGAGGTAGATCATACCATGCCATAAAATTGGCAACAGGAGTTTTAAAAAGAATGTGAATGTAACTCAGAATGACAGAGAAAGAGCTGTGAATCACCAAATATCTAAAGCAGATGCTCGAACGAAAGAGATGCCTGTCTCTAAGACAGGAAACACTGTCCAGTTAGCTCAGCTTAGGGCGAGGCTGCCTGTCTTGCCAAACTGAAATAACTCCCACTTGCAATGTGCAAGCCTTAGATTTCTTAGTCTAGAATGTTTCAATAACAATGGTACATAGGTGAAGATACATATTTCTGTGACATGCTCATGGCAGCAATGGTGGTGGTCAAGTGGTAAAATTCTCACAACACTTTCACGCTCACCCAACACAATTTGGGGGCTGAATAAATGCAGGATTTTAGGAACAGGGTAAATGATGATGCCAAACCTTTTCTTAAAAAAAAATCTGATCAATGGGAAAGTGGAATTTCATTAATTTAGCTTTGATAGAGTTAGTCCTCTGATTAGCAACTAAATTTTATCTTGCCTCAAACTGCATGTAAATAGTTCCCCCGGAGACATGCTGGCTGCTTGGAACGTCTGCTTCTTCTCCTGTCACAGCTAATACTTAGCTCTTCTTTAAGACCTGACTCTTATGTCACCTTTTAAATTAAATCACCTTTTGTATGGTTAACTAGATATGATGATGACATACTCCCGACGCTGCTGCAGTGGCATTTTTCAGCTATTCTTCTCTGTGCTTGGCTTTGTTCTGTAACTCAGATACTAATTGCCTAAAACAATCTTGATAGCAATGCAATGATTTATTATTATGATTTATTTTTACTGTCTAGAAAACCTGGGCTTAGAATGTTATTGCTATTGGAAACAGGCACCAAATTAGAAGTGATGGTCCCCGTCTATAAATATAGTTCCGTCTGGCTCCAGAGGGCCAATCTCTTAAACTTCTGGAATGATTAATTAAATGAAATTATTGATGAATGACTGTTTGTTCTTTTGCAATGCTTAGTTTCCCCCCTCAAGGCAGTTGCATTAGTAATTTAATTAATCCTGTGCATCTCTCTTTTCTTTCTCTCAATTTCCCCTGTGGCTACTGATGTACTCTCTCTGGTTCTTTTTGTTTTATGTTCTCTACTGAATCATATTTAAAAGAAGGGTTGTTTCTTTGTTCCACAGAATGTAACAAGAACCCCTGGCAGATGACTCACACAAGGCAAGTTGGTTTTATTAAAGGTCACATTTACTTAATTGCGTCTTCCCCTCTTCAATCACATTGCTCATTATCTCTGTATTTATTGACACATGCTCATACAGTTTTTCATAATGAAAATGCTATTCCTGGGATTGGGGAAGTTGCTCTAGGTGAAGCTGGAGCATCAGTTGGTACAACCCTCAAAGGAAAAATCTCTTGTATAGCTTATCTGAAACAAAAGGAGTTTCTGATTAATTGTGGCAGTGATGGGCAAGGTTGTCCAGTCCAGCCAGTTCTCCTATTGAATGGATGTGTGTATTCAGATGTTCCATCTGATATGTTAAAGTTTATGTTTTTATAAGTTACGAACAGGGTAAATGATGATGCCAAACCTTCTCTTAAATGTTTCCAACTTCCTAGCTCTAACACTAAAATTAAATCTGAAATAATCTCGTTGAGCATGTCACACACTCAAACACTTTTAGATACCTGTCACCTATCTCCCAAGATTCTTTTGGAACTAAATGTACTCAGTTTCCTGGCTGATGCCTATCTGTCCCTCTCTCCGTGGTCTATAAATGTTTCTCTCCCCAGTAAGATGAAGAAATCAGTGTTGTATGTTACCAAACAGATAGCAAATAAGTCAGTTTACAAAATTTCCCAGGCTAATTGATTCTCAGTTATTAATTTTTATACTTTTATCACTAGGAATCATGACAACCCCAGTCACTAAGTTAAAAACCCTTCTAGGTATGGTTAGTGGATTGGGTTCCAGGACACTTGAAATTTCAGCGCTCATCAGTCCTTATTATGGACTCTGCTTCTTTGCTAGACAACTTCTATCCTTCCATTATCAATCCTTCCTTCCTTCCTTCCTTCTTTCCTTTATTTTTCTTCTCTTTCTTTCTCTCCCTCTTTCCCTCCCTCCAGCCCCCCACTTTCTTTCTTTCTTTTTTTTCTTGTTTTAACACAATGATTGAAAACTCTTCTAACCTTTGATGGATATGAAGCCTACAAAGAATATTTTCCTACAGATTTAAAACTTTTTTAAAAATTTTCTTTTGTGCTTTTCTCCCTAATGAATGGTATTAGTGTAAGTTGTTGATCTCATAACTTGGTTAACTAGGAAGTGGGGCTATAAAGCGCAGTTAGCTGAGACTTATAACATGAACACAGTCAGGTTTTATTATGCCCCATTGTTATATTCTAGAAAGTTATCTTAGACATTGAGTTAGAAGATTCTGAAAGTTACTTTTAGGGGACATCCAGATGCTACCCACACTTTATCAGCTGAAGTGAACATTTATACCAGACAAACTCATATGCCAATTATTCCCTTGTAAACTAAGCTAGACTTTTCATCCCTGACAGCCTAGTTCTCCCAGGAGTCCTCCTGAGTAATCCTTAGCAGGAAGTTTAAAGTTTTGCCCACAGTCTTTCAAAATGTAGAATGTACCTTACTTAAAATTTAATATTTGTTTGCCATATCACATTTTGAAATATGAATGCCAACATGCACTATCCTAAGATGGGTTCATGTTTTCATTACCCTTGACAGAGTAATCACAAACTTACTTTGTTTTTGGCTTCATCTCAGTTGTTGTCCATTGTAGTTCTAAAATGGGCCATTCTTCTCTCATATACTGTTCTATGACTGTGCACAGTAGTACAGTTTCCCTGGCACAAACTTTGATGTCATTAAGTGGGAAAATAGAAAGACATAACACAGTCAACGTGTAGATGCTAGAGATACTTGTATATGCTCCATATTCAGATGAGAAGGACCTTTGTATAACCGGAAGGCTCTTTCCGTTCACTTAATGCTGACTGAAATGAAGACACACAGTCTCTTCACTGTGTCATTATTTTCCCATCATGGAAAATTACAAATCAAGTGTTCTCTTTTGTCAAATGCATAATGAAGAGGTGGGATAACCCAAAGAATGTGGGAAGATACAGTGATTCTGGGCCATAAGGAAGTGTGGCTATAGGAAGCTTATACTCAATTTATATGCAGGGAATTTAAAAGCCTCAGACAGGGTATTTTAAATAAAATTAATGACTGACATTTCTAATAGCAGGAAAAGGTACCATCATGCTTAAAAGGCAAACAATTCACAGCAATTCTTCTTGTCTTGGTTCATCATAATAAATAATGTGCTGGACACAATGAACCATAAGGGGTGTTTTTATCTTTTGATGAAAGTCAAACATCATGTTTTGTGAAGTCTCATGGAGCTTTTCTAAAGCAGATTATTTTCTAGACATAAGCACATGGAGTATCTCCAGGTATTATATTGTTGACAAAACCGAGGAGGCTTTCCCAGAATGCTGTTTAAACTAAGTTAGCATTATCAGGATTCACCTGGCCACTAATGTTTAGTTAGGGTTTCAATTGCTGTGAAGAGACATCATGACCACTGCAACTCTTATAAAGGAAAACATTTAATTGAGGCTTGCTTACAGTTCAGAGGTTTAGTCCATTATCACATGGTAGGTAGCATGGTGGCATGCAGGCAGGCATGGTATTGGAGAAAGAGCTGCTACATGTTAATACACAGGCAACAGGAAGCAGACTAAGACACTGGGCATTGCTTGAGCATATATGAGACCTCAAAACCCACCTCCAAAGTGATATAGTTCCTCCAACAACGCTATACCTGTTCCAACAAAGCCACACCTCCCAATAGTGCCACTCCCTATGAGCTCATGGGGGCCAATTACATTCAAATTACCACACATGCCATGATCTCACACAGTGATTCCAGCTATATTATAGCCATCTTCCAAATCCACACACACATTGATTATAGGGTATTTGTGCACAGGTGTCATGAGATACATGACTATAAAGACAAGTGTGAGCCCAGAGCAGGTGGCTTATTATTGTTGTGAGAAGTAATACTATTAGTACATTTTGGCAAGAGAAATGGAAATAAGAAAGATCAATGTTCAAGCAAAAAAATTAAAAACACTTTTGTAAAAACCCAAGATTCTCAAGAACTTCAAAGAAAGTGTAAGGTGGGTGTTGTATTATTTTAGCTAGGCAATGATGTGTTAGACTTGTTTATGCTGCATTTGTTTAATGATGTAAGGGTGTGTTACACTTGTTTGTGCTGTATCTGTTTAATTATGTAAAGTTGTGTTGCATTTGTTTCACCTTGCCTGCCTAGCACACCTGATTGGTCTAATAAAAAGCTGAATGGCCAATAGTTAGGCAGGAAAGGTATAGGCAGGGCTGGAAGAGAGAGAGAATAAATAGGATGAGAAATTCAGGCTCAGAAGAAGGGAAGAACGAGAGAGGAAGGAGAAGAGAAGAGAGAATGAGGGAGATGCCTGGGGCCAGCCAGGTAGCCTCCAGCAGACAGAAGCAGTGAAAGTAAGATATACAGAGGGAATGAAAAGTAAAAAGCCCCGAGGCAAAAGGTAGACAAAGATAAACAGGTTAATTTAAGTTAAAAGAGCTAGCTAGAAATGAGCCTAAGCTATGCCGAGCATTCATAACTAATAAGGAGTCTCCAGGTCATGATTTGGGAGCTGTTTGATGGCCTAAAAGACAAAGCCTGTACAGGTGGCTAAGTAAAACAACTATTTTATTAATATATTTGCAAGTATTACAAAAAATAATGTTTTAGTTGACTGAGCTATAACATTTTATAAAAAATAAAATGTACATTGAGTGATTTTTTTTAAAAAATGTATATACTTTGCTAACTTCTTAGTAGGATATTGCTTTGATAGTAGACTTTGGACAAAAAGTACAAACTTTAAGTTCCCAAATCCATGATGTTTACCTGTATCTTCCATAGTTCCACTCTTTGGTTAAATTGAAATATGAGGGAACATTTTATCCACCTTAAAAAACTCTCAGAATTATACAAATGTTGCATGAGTAAATGAACTGTATAGAGAAGTGAACGATGCTGAACTGATGTAGTAAGAGAAAGCTATCCATTTTTGTTACTTTAAGAACTTTAATAATAAATAAATAAAATGATGCACCTCTTCTTCTTACATGGAATTGTCCAAAATGGCTGCCACTGAGTTCATATGAGTTCTTCCCCTACTTTGGCCCCACCTCCATAACTGGTCTCTGGAATGAAGCAGTGTCTGTGACAACATCAGAGCTGGTGTCTCAAAGCTCAATAACATGGGACTCTTCATTTTTATAGGCGGTTGTGCGTTTTCCCGACACCACTTTCAGTTTTCATTGGCTGTGCAAGACGAAATCAGTATTCTGGGCAGTCGTACTCTGTGCTTGTCCACTAGGGAGAGACATTGAGTCTCCCTGCTCTTCTGAGATTATTTTAATTTGGTGCAGATTCAACTAGGGGAAGGTCAAGGTGATTGGTCCTGTTGGAGCTACTGAATGGTGCATGGGAAATCACTTCCACCTGTGATGTCCCAGTGAGCATGGTGGAGGAGATACCCCCGGTTTCAAGTCCTTGCATTTTATTGGAGAGAGACAGACAACAAATAAGGAAATAAACAAATATATAACTTGGGATACTACTAAGCATTCAGAATAAGAATAAATCAAAGTCAGAATTTTAAGTGGAATCACTTCTGGGAATGACTTCCTCTCTCTGCTGCTTGGGGGAGGGATTCTCGGACGATGAGTCTGAGTGTAAGCTGACACCACATGATGGGAGGAACTGCCCACCACATGAAGGACTGAGGGAGACTGGACAGGTTCCAAAGAGAGAGGGGAATATGGAAATTGGAGTGAATGAAAAAGAAAATGAAAGGTGAGGAGGCTGATGTAGCCGGATTTATAATTTGTAGAGAATGTCTTTGATTCTTTACCCAGAATACCTTGTTTCATGCAGTTTTCACTCACGTCTTGTGCCTTTGATCACTGATACTCCTCACATTAATCTCCTACATGCCCCCCTTAAGGCACATACAAAGGCAATGTTATATTCTGAACTGTGTGGTGGTCTATATCCCTCCCGAGTGGTATTATTCCTAGTTGGAACAGCCATGGAATGATCTTGAAAAATAGAAAAGATCAAAAACTCATCGCAATGTCATTTATTTCTTAAATCACCATTTTAAATTCTGTAGGTGAGTATATCTCAATATGGACACATGATTTTTATCTCAAGGGAAAAAAAGTAGCCTTGACTTATTGTTTGGCCTTGCAGCAAACTAATCTTTCTGGCCTTGGTTTTATTGACTATTTCTTTGCTTCTGATGTACTCGTAGTGCTGGTATCCGCAGGCATAGCCTCAAACCACAAGCACTGTATCTATATAGGTATGTATATGTGTATGCATGATATATGCATGCATGTATGTATGCATATATAGCATAAAACACAGAATGCCTAGTAGCAACCCTGCAAAGATTTCTGTAGAAGATGAATGTGAAAAGGGGATGGATTTATACTCCTTACCTGTTGCTTTCCAAATGTTCCCATCTGTGAGGTTAGCACCCGCCTTTTCAGATGTTAGACTCAGGTCTTCATTTTACATTCACATATAAGCATGGAATACTCACCCTGAGAAATTGTAAAAGGACACACGGAAGCTGTGGCTGATGAAATCAAAGCAAGTGGCTGCCCACAATGTTTATATCTTTGATTAACTTTTAATTCAATTTATTCATGGATCTATAAAGTTCTTTAATAAACATGCACACACAAAAAAAACCCCAAAGCATAACACATTGTCAGTTGGGCTTGTATGACCAAGGCTGTGGACTTATACAAGTGCATGCTGTAAATAAGGCCACTAGATTATTCATGGGCTTGTGGAGATTTTTAATGTTGCTGGCAAAAAACAAAACAAACAAACAAACAAAAACAAAAGAAAAAACCCCAAACCATCCAGGAAGATTTGGCAGAAAATGGAGAGCAGCAATCCAAGTAGAAAATACAAAATCAGTTTCTCAAGTCCAGACTATTTAACAGTGGTGTGTGAAGGCACACACACACACAGCAGTGGAGGCCCCTGCCAGTCACACAGCCGTGGAAAACAAAGGCAAGTGTGGGAGATAGAAACAAACAAGGCTCTGGAATAAAATGTATACAGCCAAGCTGGAGGCTGGGTGTAGGCAATGATTTCTGAGAGAGACATGGTAACTTAGGAAGTGGACACAAAGTTCAATGAAAAAGCACCAGGGCTTGTTGGTTTCCAATATTTTGAAGTTATGGGGTCAATAGCCTGATGGAGGCAATTCTGAGATTCAGTCTGGGAGGGAAAGGAGTCTTAACCTGGCTTTTCATTTTTTTTTTATTTAAATGGCTGTAAGTACTATGAGATTGTAGAATAGAAGAGGGAGATAACACTCTAAAACTGCTGTGAAGCTGAGAGGGAGACAGAATGGGAACATCAGAGGGATTTGGAGGGAGGTACGGTAGGTAGTTATGATTGAAATATACTGTATAAATGGGTGGGCATTTCAAAGAGTACTAAATTTAAAAAGGGTTCTAATATCTCGGGAATAATAGCAAGCAATGATAGGATTGCATCTCCTTGAAACTTCTGCTCTGCCAGATAAACTATGAACAGTGTGAAGGAACAGCCCATGGTGGCAGAAAATGCCTTTGCCAGGTGCTCATTTGCCAGGATTATATTAAGGAACTCAAGAAGCCAGGCACAAAAGGGTAATTTTAGTATCAATGTGTATTTGAATAGGAACATGGAGGAAGGGATTCCACAGTCTTCATACCACTGTCTTCCAAGTGGTATGAAGCCCCAGATGAGGATTTATCTTCCTTCAAATAAAATGAAGATATGGCTCCTTTAATCATTTTTGAAAAGTTTAGTGTTTTGTCTAGGTCATGAGAACAAGGATACCTTTTCTCTATAATGGTTTTATAGTTCCTGAATTCATTATCCAATGTATAGAAAGAGGAACATCCATACTTGTGCACGGTGGTAGTTTAAATGAAAATGGCCTCCATAGACTCATAGGAAGCAGCGTTCTGGAGGTTTGGCCTTGTTGGAGGAAGTGTCACACTGAGAGGTGGGCTTTGAGGTCTTAGATGTTCAAGCCAATCCTGGTCTCTCTCTCTCTCTTTCTCTCTCTTCCTGCTGTCTGCTGATCCTGATGTAGAACTCTAGGCTACCTCTCTAGCACCATGTCTGCCTGTATGCTGCAATGCTTCCCACCACGATGAAAATGGACTAAACCTCTGAATTGTAAGTCAGCACCAATGAAATGCTTTCCTTTATAAGATTTGCCATGGTCATGGTGTCTCTTTACAGTAATAAAACCCTAACTTAGACATATATCGAGGTCAAGTGTTCTAAGGGATCATGAATGAGGCTTGGTTACCTGTGGGTGGTTTCAGGTTTGCCTCCCAGAACACACTGCTTGTAATGCAAATGGCATTTACCTTAGGAGTTATTGCCAGACTTTAGAAGAAATGGAATTTGCAGATGTCTCTCCAGAGGAGAGGGTGAATTACAGAGAGAATTTGACATTTCCTTCGTTTGTCTCCCAAGTCACCATTCCCTATTTCTACTCATCATGAGATGCCACTTAATAAGTGAGGGAGCTCAGAAAATCCACTTGCATATAATGAGAAGTCTTTAATTATCAATTTAGTCTGATTTTAACATGGCATGCAAGTTAAAATATTAAGTGACACATTAAATTACATATTACTTTTGAAAAACTTAAGTCAACAAAAATATTATATAGTACATATGATCACTGATTTGATTTCATGTAGGTCATATTTAATAAGAACCTAATCAAGGCATATTTTTTCTGACCTACTTTTTAAAGTTCAAAGACAAAAGTCCTTCTAATTAGATTTGTCATTCAATTAAAGCATTTAAAACAATTTTTTTCTCTTGAAATAATATTTCTGTTAGAAAAATAAAAGAAATTAATCTTAAGTATTGGCAAAATATTGACAGCCTTGTTATAACCAAAGATTATCTATTGGTTATTACTATAAAAAAGGTTGAAAGATGAAATGTGCATGGCAAAAGGCTGTCAGACCAAGACTGATTTTGATTGATGTGTTTCTTAAAATAGCTTTTTTTTTTTGGTAGAAGTTTCAAGTTAAAGTGCTAGTCCATGTTTCAGTATTCTTTCAATATATGTTCATTACTGTGTTAGAACATTCATCATCTGTGGGAGAGGGGGCTTTGTTGGCTAAAGTAGTTTCCAATCACAAGTAATTCCCTATAATGAGTTCAAAAACCATACCTTCAAAAAGTTATAGGAAAGCTTGTCTTTACTTAATGGAAAGCATAGTATTCAAGCTAGAGAAATTCCTCTGTTTACACTGGTGTTGATTTTCAGTGAAACATACCTGGCCTTATGTGATCCAGTGGACTGAGTAACAAACGGCCACTCAAGTATGCCCATGCCCTAATCTCCAGAATCTGTTCATGTTTCTTTGTGGAACAAAAGAGACTTATTGGTGTGATTACACTATAGGCCTTGGGAAGAAGAGATGTGCTGGTGATGTGTAGCCAATTCTTTTGAAATTAGAACACTCTACCCTGCAGGGACGCTCCTTAAGACAGAAAGTGATCATCTCATAAAGCTTCAGGAAGTCCCTGAAACTGACTGGATTTACTCCCCAATAGTATATGAGCAGAAAAGACTACTGAATGTGACTCTCAGATACCTGTAAGAAGCAGGGACAAGCCAAGCAGCCTTAAAGAAGGGGATATCAGTAGAACTGTTCAGAAGAAACAAAGACCTGGAAAATGCTCAGACTACCTGAGCCACTTGGAAAGGATGCTCCAGTCTCTTGTGCTACCTGCAGGTCATGCACTGTTTGCCAGGTTTCCATCTTCCACAGACTGTCACCAATGCCAGGGTAGGTTTTGATGGTACAACTGTCTTTGAGTTATTTCTGATTCTATAAATAACTCCTCACCTACATTTGTTCATTTTAGACTCTGACTTTTAGGTCTGTAAGGTAGTAAATCTGTAGTTAACTTCATTAAAAATCTTTGGTTCACCAAGTTGGTGGTGTCTTAGTTAGGGTTTCTATAGCTATCTTGAAACACCAGGACCAAAAAGCAAGTTGGGGAGGAAAGGGTTTGTTTGGCTTATACTTCCACATCATAGTTCATCATCAAAGGAAGCCAGGACAGGAACTCAAGCAGGGAAGGAACCAGAAGGCAGAAGGTGATGCAGAGGCCATGAGGAGCTTGTTCCTCATGGCTTACTCAGCCTGCTTTCTTATAGAACCCAGGACCACCATCCCAGAGATTGAACCACCCACAATGAACTGGACCCTCCCACATCAATCATTAATTAAGAAGATGCCCTACAGGCTTACCTACAACCTGATCTTATGGAGGCTTTTTATTAATTGAGGTTCCCTCCTTTCAAATGACTTTAGCTTGTGTCAAGTTGACATAAAACTATCCATCACAGGTGGTATTAATAGTTTGATTTGGCATACACTCCATTTCTGGGGTAAGTAGATTGTGTGTGTGTGTGTGTGTGTGTGTGTGTGTGTGTGTGTGTGTGTGTTGTGTTGTGTGTTGCATTTCCCACACAACAGGAAGGAACAATAGATTTAGAGAATTTGCAAGAATGTGGAGATCTAAGAATGGAAAGGGAAGTCAAAAAGAAGGGAAAGAGGGAAGTAGGGGGTCCAGGAGGAGGAAGAAAAACAGAGAGAGAGGGGATACTGCTGGGTAGGTCTGAAGATACAGGATGGGGTCACAGTCATATAGAACAACAGCTCTCAACTTTAGAAAAGGTACAATAATGAATGTTCCCCAAGAACCTGTTTTGTTCATTTTAGACTCTGACTTTTAGGTCTGTAAGGTAGTAAATCTCTCTCTCTCTCCCTCCCTCTGTGTATTTAATCTAATTACTTTACACCAATTTGTTTCAGCAGCATCCAGAAGCAAACACAGTGCTTAGTTATTTTTCTTCTTGTCTTGATGCATCTCTGCTGTTTGCATTGTGGGTCTGAAAAGGAATGTTCCGTTCACTCAATATTTCTGTGCTTGAACTTAAACTATAAAATTTCTGGGCCTCCCTTGCTTTATGGGGCTATTTAGGAGATAAAGTTAGCAAGAGAATAGATTAGAGCACAAGATGGAATGGACTCCACATTCTTGATGGAACAATAAAACACCACTGAAATTTAAAGTCTGGAAGCTACTAGAAGCTTTTTTTTTTTTTTTTTTTTTTGAATGCTGGTTGTGGGATGAGGTCAGTCTGCAGGTATTTTATGTTAATAGAGGCAGAACAAAGCATTGCCTCTGTTTGCATTTAGTCTTTGCCCCGATGTTCCATACGGATCAGGTTTATGGATCTTGCTTTACCACAGCAAACATGTGCAAAGGCGTCCTTTGTTCTAAGCTATGTACTACATGTATCCTCAATACTAAATTGATAAAATAATGGAAACATATTTATTACTGCAGACAATAACCAGTTAATAATCATGGTCTTTAAAATGAGAATGTGTTAGCAAAACATTGCTAGGTGAGTTGGATGTCATAAACAGGGCAAGTGACAGATTTGTGGACCATTGAATCATCTTCCTCAGAGTTGTGTCTGAGATGTTAAATATCAGAGACTGTTCATGAGGAGCTATGAACCTTCACCTACTTCAGCCAAGTCGCCACTAGTGTAGTTAGTTTGAGATAACATTTTACAATGTAAAAACAAACAAACAAACAAAAAACAAAAACAAACAGCAGTAAATTCACAAACAGTTTGAGCTGGAGTAAAGAGCATAGAACATTTCATTGAAATTAAATTTTATCCTATATGAAATGAAGCAAATTGATCTTGTATTTAACATTTCTGTATTTTCTAAGGTCAGCAAAGTAATCACGATTGAAATTAAATTTTATCCCATATAAAGTAAAGCAAAGTGACCTTATATTTAATATTTCTGTATTTTCTAAGGCAAAACAAAATAATCTTATGAGGCAAGGTATTTTTTTTAATTAAGTAATAAGTCTTTTCATTATTATATGTAGTTTGAGTGTTTGTGTAACTCTTGTCTAAATTGAGACCATTTTTACTTAAAATGACAAAGGATAACCATCGTAAAGATGCCTGGGCTCCTCACCATGAGCAGTCTTGTTCCGATGGTCCTGGAATGTTGAGGACATCTGAATGGTAACTCAGTCTTACATCTGCTGTAATTCCCAGCTCATCTCCATTTCTTTATCACTGTGTTTCTTCTTAGATAGTTGCATCATCACATGATAACAAGCAGCCAGAGACAGTACCAGATTGCACTTTCGTCCCCCTCTGCCCAGATTGGATGCCTTTCTAAGAACTCTACTTGTTGGATAAAATCACACTGACATCAAAAGGTGACGTATGATTTGAACAGTTGATTTCTTTCTTTTCCCTTAAGAGCACAAGCATTGCACCTTAGACATTCACTAGAGAATAAAAGCAAATGTTCATATTTTTAAAGCCTAGCCATAGCAGTTCTCCAAGAATCAGGTCTTGTCTACCGCTAACAGTTGGAGACCTTGGCTTAGGCTTTTTAAGAGAACTCATGAGTGTACCTACTGATGAAGCTGCTGCTTCTAAACTCAACGAATGCATTGATTGTTCAGAAGAGAGACTAGTGAGTTTCCTGTGCCTATTTAAATATTGTCATTCAAGTACCACTTTCTGAGTAGTACAAAAATCATGTTTAATATAGTGTATTTTTCTTCCCAGGCATACCCCATCCTTCCATCCCAATTTCAAGGTAGAAATACATGAGATTTCATGGATTTTCCTTATTGAGAAGAGGTCTTTAGAATGTGGGAAGACTCGGCCTGAAAGTGGTCATCCCTGCCCCCCGGTTTTGGGCTCTGGTCTGTGTGAAAGTCGAGAGAGTGAGCTGAGCAAGGAGCATGCATGCGCTCACTCTCTGTTCCTGTGGATGGATGTGACCAGCTGCTTCAAGGTCCTGCCATTGCGACTTTCTCGCAATGGTGGGTTATAACCGGGAACTGTAAAGTAAAACAAACCCTTTCTCCCCTGAGCTGCTTTTTGTCAGGATATTTTCTCACAGCCACAGAAACGAAACTAGGAGGGATGGCGACTCTTGGATCATTTTAACTATCCAGAGCTTGTAGCTCTGTTAATACTGTCTTTGGGTCCAGCCTTTCCTTTAACCATTATGAAGTCCCTCTCCTCACCCCACCCCCACCCTGTGACAATTTCATGGTGCAAAAAGTGATCTGGGTCTGTGTCTTGCCACCATTGCAGGTCATTAGACATTTCTCTGTCTGACACAGGCTCTTTTTGGATTTGTTGTTGTTGTTGTCGTCTCATTACTGTCTAGGAAGCAGTTGATTTTGTGGCATCTGTCACTTGGTTGTGCTTCTGCAGGATGGTAGCTATGGGTAAGAGAGACATACTTGAGCACCAGGCAATGACCACGAGTGAGTGTTCACCTTCACCGTATCTATCACTTGTGACTTACTTCCTAGTCCACTGCTCCATGTCATCAAAAAAAAAGTGGCAAAATTAAGAGGCGATTTCATATGCTTAGACATAAGGATGGACAAAATAAAAAGGTGATGGTGACAGGATTTATCCAGAGGAGACAGTTACTTGAATATTTTTCTTTTCATGGGTTAAGTAATTATTTTCTTGAAAACAGGAGATACTATACAAGTATAGTTTTTGAAGTATACACTGTGTTTTGTTAGGGAGTAAATGAGAGAGATAGTTTTCATTTGATTCGCCAAAAAGGCTTCAGTACATTAAATCATAAGCACTTTCTTTATTTCTATATATCATAAGGCAACAAAACGACAAGTAGCTTAAGTTAAGATGACTTACAGATGCCTCGAATATAGCAGGATAAGAACATCATTATAGTTCTCAGATACTTTCTGATCCCTCCCCACCTCATCTAACAGATCCTCACCACACTAAAAACCATCCTGTAATGTTCTCTACTAGTGAACTGTGGCCAGCATCAGAGGATTGTCCAGGTAAGAGCTAAAAATATTATTTAAAACATTTCTTACATTTATTTGCAATTCTACTGTTTGATAAATAATAGAATATGTTCTTTCTACTGTTTGATGTATAAATAAAGATCTGTTTCAATGGGAAAGTTTTAATTACACAATCTTTTTTTAAGGCATGTGGCTGATGCTAAGGTTTGCTGCTGGGATATCGCAGTGGAGTTCTCACAGCAACTTATTACTGGTAATAAATTGGTTGAAGCTGCTCTGAGTCGGTTTCTAAGAAGGTACCTGAGATCTTGGCCACCTACTGTGATGGGAGAACTTCAGGTCCAAAGCCTGGGATGAGAGTAAATATGTACTCATTTCATTCGAGGGAATTCCTAGATAATCCATCATCAAAGACAAAGACACCTCCAGGCATCAGAACCTAACAGGCCGATGAGATCTGCATGATATTTCAAGGGTTTCTTTTTTTGATTAGTAAATGCAGCCAACTTGCAAAAAATCTTGTCTGGTTCTATGGTGTCTGGGAACTTCCAAATTTAACCTCAGTGTAATCCTGTGTGAAAAACCAGAGAAATTTTTCTTTTTCCATTTTTTTTTTTTTTGAAATGAGAAGCAGCTCAGAGGCATGAATTGGCTTGCTCAGTCATCGACACCTAATAACAGGGCTAAAAGTGCCTTGGTAACATGTGATAAATGTAGTGAACAGTGGGCTACAGTACAAAGACCTTTCCGTAGAAGCCACTTTCCTGCAGAAGCCGAAGCTTAGGAACTTGAAGCTGTCATAAAGTGACCCGCTGTCCTGTTAGTCTGTGATTCCATGGTGGGCTGCAGTAGTCACAGGTCCTAAAAGAGAAAGGAGCGGCCAGGATAGTCGGTGTTGCGGAAAAGTGGTGGGACACAAAGAGGGCCAAAGAAGCCATTGTTCAGGAAGCAAGGCAGCCTCTCCAAGCCGGGGAAACTGAGGAAATAGAACCTCACACCAAGTTTCCAGACAGCATACAACCCAACCCAACCTGACCAACATCTTGATTTTTGTCTGTGTGTTTTGTGTGTGTGTGTGTGTGTGTGTGTGTGTGTGATTTTCAGGTCATCAGATTTTAAAGAATCTGTAAAATACTATGGAAAAGGCTTAGAATCTTTAACCCAGGTGTGGCTTTTTTTCCTGTGATCTTCTGCTCACAAAAGCACACTTCCCAGGAGCTAACAAGGTAATGTCCAAGCTGACTTTACCTTTTAATGTTCCTGTAACTGCTTGGTAGTGATATCACTGGTAACTGAGCCTGTAACAAAGGACATCTAAGTTCCAAAGAACAACAGGAATTCCTTAAACTATTTGCTTGTATCATCAAGTGTTGGGCGAGCCAAGGATCACTTCTTTTCCTGGAAGGGCACCCAGTTGTCTCGGCATTGTTTCTGTAGTGAATGATTTTGACACCTTTGTTAAAAATCAGTCAACAACAGTCACACTGATTTCTGTGGATTATACATGAAACCCACAAATCTATACATTATCCTCAGGACTATGTTGTACTATATTGGTAACCATGACTGCATAAGACAATGGTTTATTTTCCCCAATTTTATTCATTTTAAAAATTGTTCTCTACATCATTAGATTTTTCACATAACAATTATATATTGTCAAGTCATAGAAATAGAGACTGCCAGGATTTTGAATAGCACTTTATAAAAAGTATAAGTTAGCACGTGATGACTATTGGGTACAGCAACTCTGAGCCCAAGGTTGGTGCTGAGAATCACCCACAACTGCTCATAGCCTTATTTCTTAAGGCAGGGTCTCTCAATTGAACCCAGAGCTCACCAGTGTGACTAATCCCTTTAGCCAGTTTATTCTGGGAATTTCCTGACTCTGTCTTCAAAGGCTGGAATTACAGGCAGATTTACACATTCATCTACATTGGAATCTGGGAATCTGAAATCAATGTCTGCATGCCAGGGGCTTTAACCTCTGAACCATCTCCCCTGACTGCTGTGGATATCGCTCTATATAAATAAAGCACTGATTGGCCAGTGACCAGGCAGGAAGTATAGGTGGGACAAGGAGAGAGGAGAATTGAGGAAGGAGGAAGGAAAGAGAGACCGGCTGGAGCCACTGCCAAGACAAGGAAGATGTAAAGTACCGGTAAGCCACAAGCCATGTGGCAAAGTAAATATTAATAGAAATGGGCTGAATATAAGAGTGAGAGCTAGACAATGATAGGCCTGAGCTAATGGCCAAGCAGTTTAAATAATGTAAGAGTCTGTGTGTTTATTTTATAAGTGGGCTCCGGGACTGGCGGGACTGGGTGGTGGGAGCCAGAGAAAAATTCTCCAGCTACACCTGACCCTTCATCTGCACGTTTTGAAGTCCTTTTCGGTTCACATATCCTGCACAGGTTTGTTTGTTTGTTTGTTTGTTTGTTTTCATTGTAAGTGGTATATTTAATGTTTATGTGATTTCTATTGTCACGTGCATTTTGGTGATTCACTTTGAAATTGTTGATTCTTCATATGGAAATATTGAGTGAGAGTTTGACCTTACGTAGGGGGACCTCTTGCAATTCACTTTGTAGTGCAGGTTCTTGCTTCAAAGAGCTTTCAAAATTGAGGACAGCAGTCTGTCATGTCTTTGCACTGCTGAGATCTCAAGTGCATTATTAAATAGAAGGTGAGAACGAGACTCTAACTGTTCCTTATCTGAAGAGGAAATGACCATGACGCTGTTAGCTATAGGATTAAAAAAAAAATCACTGTTTTATTAGTTGAGTGCATCTTAGATTTCTTTAAATGTGTTGATATTGGCATAGCTAGGCTTGCTTTACTCCTGTGTGTTTTTGGAAGATGTACTTACAGAATGTCTTCCTTCCTTTTCAAACCCAATCTTACATTATTTTATTCATCTTTATCTTTATATTCCAAGTGCATGTTTTCTATTTTTATAAATAACATAACTTAGATGAGTCTTCCTATCTTGTCTAATCTGTCAGTGTCAACCTTTTCCAGATTTTTAATCCATTAAATAAATTTAATTCTGATAGACATAAAAGTATACTCTTTTAGCTTAGCTAAAAGCTGGCCTTCATTTTCTTCTCTTGTTTTGGCTTTTATTCTCATAAGGAAGAGGAGATGGCTTGGCAAAAGGCCTCTGTATTACTCTATACGAGCTATAGTAGGATGTACTGTATGGGTGAGGTGGCAGATGTGTGGTTACACTTGCAGAAGAACTAAATAGGCAGAGGAGCTTAGCAATGTTGCTTAGAGTGTCTTTGAATTTCAGCTCTAACAAGATACTTCATCTGCTACACACTTCCTGAGCTACACACTCCCCTACCACACACTTCCCCAGTCACACACTTCCCCTGTCACATGCTTCCTCTGGGATCTGTGGCTTCACCCTGGGCCAAAAGCAGTGGGCCAACTAACCATAGACAGACTCCTTAAGCCCTGAACCACAGTGGGCAGTCTCTTGTGATCAGCTAGATATTTTGGCATTTATCATAGTCATAGAAGTCTGGTTCATACATTAAGGCTGCAGCATGGAGGTCAACAGGAGCGTTTGAATCACAATGTAATGTGGATTGCAAGGGATGAAAACATCAAAGGAGAAATTGGCAGAAACCTAGCCATGATGAGAAAATAGAGAGAGCCCAATGTAAATGCTGACCGTGTCAGAGAATAAATTTGTAAGTAAAGAAGAAATTCAAAAGAGAATATCATTGCTAAAGTGAAGAGTATCTAGCACACTTCAGAACAGCTGACACCACAACCTCAAAGTAATGTCAGTTTCCTGTTTGGCCCGACAGGGAGACACTGTGTAATCTGGCAAAGGGTCTTTCCCTAAGGAACTCCTTATCAAATGAAGTGAAACTTTAAAACATCATCTTTGTAGCTCACTTTCATCTGACAAATCATTACTCTTTCTTAGAACTGAGGACTGAGAAGTATCTTCTTCAGGAGACACCTCCAAGTTTGACATCATTAGTAATCTGAAGCCAAGAGTGATTTCTTACACAGTAACTTTTCCATTCCATTGCTTGTAAACATATTCATAGTTTGGGGTTTTGCAGTAACATCTTCTATGTGGAAAATGATTTTTAACATTTTTGATTTGCCCCTCAAGAAGGGTCAAAGGATAGCTCTTCAAGTGTTGCTCAGTTCCAGACATTAAGAATTAAGGTCTGTCCCCAGCAGTAGTCAGTTTTCCTCCATATAGCATTTGCACTCGCCCACCCACTGATACTGTAATCTAGAGATAAAGCCCACTGTACCCATGTGGAAGCCAAGGACAAAACAGTCTCTTCAGAAACAAAAATTCTTAATCTTTGTGATTAGCAATGTAAACATTGGCACAGCTTTCCCAGAGTCTGAGCACTTCAGGAGGAAAAAAAGACATTGGAGGAAAAATTAGAATCTACTCACTAGACAGTTTCTTTCTGTTGGTCTCTATTTCTTTGGGAAGGAGAGAAAATAACAGACCTCCCATTAAACGGAGAGCAACCCATGGGGGTTGCAGGATGAAATATGTATATATGTATGTATATATATATGTATATATATGTATATATATATATATATGTTTACATCCCAGCTGTAGTTTTTCCTCCCTTCCCTCCTTCCAGTCCCTTTCCCCCTGAACCCCCCTTCTGTTCCCACTCCCCAATCCACTCCTTCTTTGTTTCTGTTAAGGAAAAGACAGTTCTCCTGTGAGTATCAATAAAACATGGCATATCAAGTTGCAGTAAGGTTAAGTACCTCCCCATGTATGAAGGCTGGAAAAGGCCACCCAGTGTGGGGAGTAGGGTCCCAAAAGCCAGTAGAGTTGGGGATAGCCCCTGTCCCCACTATTAGAAGTCCTACAAGAGGACTAAGCTACACAACTGTAACATATATGTAGAGTACCTAGGTCAGTCCCATGCAGGCTCCATGGTTGTTGGTTCAGTCTCTGTGAGCCCCTATGGGCCAAGGGTTAGTTGATTAAGTGAGTTTTCTTGTGGTGTCCTTGACCCCTCTGGCTTCTACAATCCTTTCTTCCCTTTTTCAAGATTCCCTGAACTCCACCTAATGTTTGGTTGTGGGTCTGCATTTGTTTTTGTCAGTTCCTGGATGAAGCCTCTCTGATGACAATTGGGCTATATTACCAATCTGGTCACAGGAGATGACCAGTTCAGGCTAGATGTCTGCTATTGCTAACAGTCTTAGCTGGGTCATCCATTTAGATTCCTGGGAGATTCCCTTGTGCCAAGTTTTTACCTGAACCCGAAATGCCCCCTATTTTCCAGTAGTCTCTTTCAGTACTCCACCCCCTCTGCCCCCCTCTCTACATACATACATAACCTATTTGGTTATGTTCCCATCCCCACCTGCCCTCAGTCCACTCATGAAATCTTTTCTATTTCTCCTTCTCAGGGAGATCCTGGTGTCCCCTTGACTCTTCCTTGTTACCTAGTCTCCCTGGGTCTGTGGATTGTAGCATAGTCATCCTTTGTTTTACAGCTAATAGCAGGATGAAGTAATGCATGTCTCATTTGCTTTGAAGTTCTCCAGCAGTTAGGCCATTTCTATGGTTCTTCTTGTTGATAATATTGTTTTTTTTTAAAGATGATTGATGTTTATGGTTTTAATCAAAATAGGACAAATTAGTTTATTACTTGGTCCTTGAAACAATTTTGGGGAAACAATGTCTTGTAAGTACAAAGAACACAAAGCTTTTGTGTGAAGGTGGCCTGCTCTAAAACATCAGAGACCACACTGCTGAGAGGGTCAGTCCTTTAGCTCACAACTTTGGCCTGAGGAGGAGAGACTTCTATAGCAGTGTGAAGCAGTGTGTTCTCAGTCTCCAGCTTTCCTAGGACTCTGCAACTGGATTTATCATATCCGGTATTTGTGAGTGTATTTTCCCATTTCCTATCTTAACAAATCCCTGATACCCCTTAAACAGACTCTTGTGGATTTTGCTAACAAGAATACAGCCAGGTCATGGTGTCTCAGGGCATCAACTTCCTATTGTGAGTAGCAAAGATGATTCAGTCAGGTCTTTGTGCCCAAGGGTATCTTTTTCCTCATCTGAATATAATGCAAGATACCTGTATGTCATCAGGTCTGAGGGTGTCATCTTCCTACTTTGAGTAGAATGCAGGATACAGCCAGACCATGGTATCTGTAGACATTGTCTTCCTACTGTGAGCAGGTTCAGGGATACAGCTAGGTCACAGTGGTATCTGAGAACATCATCTTCCTTATCTGATATAAACTCATTACTGAATTTGAAGTTGTGTCAAAAATGTTTCTACAAAGGTATTTTCACCTCTCCCTAGTCTTTGTCTTCATACTCCAAATAACTGTTTCCCTGAAGTTGAGGGGCACAGTGATGATGAAGCTATATTGGGACTTGATTAGGCTCTGGCACTATGTAAGGAAAGAATGGGGAAGGACGAAGACTCTTGCCAGAGGACTGGCCATTTACTCTGTTCTGGTTCCCAAACAGACCTAGCACTCTTTTCTATTTATTTATCATGTTTGTCTGTCTATATGTATGTATGGGAACATGTACATATGGTGTCTGAAGACCAGCGAGGGTATTGGTTCCCTTGGAACTGGAGTTATAGCCTGTTGTTGTGAGAGGCCATATGAGCATTGGGAACTAAACCTGGGTCTTCTTGAAGAGAAGCTGGTGCTCTTAACTACTGAGCCATCTCTGTAGACCCCAAAGATCCCCAATACTTTATATTACTTTGTGTTTTATCCCTCTGGGCATGGAAATATGGCGACACATTCTATCTATATTAAATGGAAAATGAAATTATATTCTTTAATATAGGACAAAGTGACAAAATAATAGCTGTAGAGGAATAAAAGTGGACAGGGATGCTGAGTAATGTCTGTTTAGATTGCCACTGCTATGACTGACACCCAAGGAAATAACCCTAATTTGTAGGGATTCATCCTGGTTCAGTCCTTGGCCACATGACCCCACCACTGTGGGTAGAACACTGTGGTAAGGAGACACAGTAGGACACAGGTGCTGACCTCATGCTGGCTGGAAGGCAGAGTCAGGACTTCAAGATCCACCTCTCCAAATCAGACTCCAGCTTCCATAGCTGCACCAGCACCTGGTCTAGTCAAGGTTTTGCCATTCATTACATTGAATCGGGTTTTTTTAAAATATGCTCATGAATATGCCCAGAGTGAGTTCATACAACTTAGAGGTGTCTTCCAACCCAATCAAGTTGATTATATATACCATCCAGGGGCTTAGAGATACTAGATTATTCAAAATTTAAAAAATACAACCTGTAAATCATTATACAGTTTCTGTTTCCCATATAATTTAACAGCAAAGATTCAGAAGGCTTATAGATACTAGATTATTCTAAATTTAAAAAATACAACCTGTAAATCATTATACAGTTCTGTTTCCCATATAATTTAACAGCAAAGATTCAGAAGGCAAGCAAGGTGGTGAATTTGGGTCGTCCATGTATATGGATGTACGTACATATGAATGCAGAGCCTACATTCATCCCTCTACTTGGAGTTTTCTTATATTTATGCCATTTATCGTGGGAATACAGTGATGTAGCTATCACAATGAGAAAACCCTAGAATCTTTGTGCTCCCATGTAATGGATAATGGTAACCCAAACTATTAGGATTAGAATAACTGAAAATGTCAAGTAAATTGTTCCTTGATTCAGAGACATTTTTATTGAATTTAGTCTATGAAATGGAAATTTTGCACAGAGAAAATATTGCTTAGATAATTGAAATGATCATCCAGAATCCTCACTCCTCCTCAACATCTCTGAATATAGTCATACATAGTGTCCCCAGATCCAAAAATAGGATGCAATATGCCCAATTGTATGGGATACCTAAGACATTAAAACTGGCTGCTGTTATATATATAGAAAATAAGTTGCATTAGGTGATAAGAGTTTGTATGTCTTGGGGCTGGAGAGACAGCTCAGTGGTTAAGAGCACTTGCTCTTGACAAGGACCCAGTTTAAATTCCCAGCACCCATATGGCGACTCTCAATTCTAACTCCAGTTCCAGGGAATCTAATGCCCTTGTTTCCCCTCCAAGGGCGTCAGGCACACTCATTATAGGCATGAATACATACAGGCAAAACACTCGCACACATAAAATAAAATAAAAAAAATAAATCTAAAGCAAAAAATAATGTTTGTATGCCTAGTGGAATGAAACCTTTTGCTTGAGCTGAAATGTATATAACCATGAAGGGAAACACAGGACAAAGATGGGGGACAATAAAGCATACCCCTCCTTCAGGGTTGGGTCTCTAGTTTCTTGTTTTCAAAGTCACTTTCTCATTTGTCTCAGATCTGTGTCAAAACAAGTCATGTTTTCTCAAGAGGCTTCATTTTCCTACTGTAAGTTATTTCTCCCTATACAGAATTGCCTGTGTGTATGTGTGTTTGTGTGTATGCATGTGTGTGTGTGTGTGTGTGTGTGTGTGTGTAATTTGTATGTGTATTTGTATATGTGCATATATGTATATGTGCATATATGTATATGTGTCTGTTTACGGAGGTGTGTGTGTGTGCATATATGTGTGTGTGTATGTGTTTGAGGAATGGGTTGTATGTATGTGGGGTGTGTGAGTATGTGTGTGTGTGTGTGTGTGTGTGTGTGTGCATGAGTATATGTGTAGAGGGTGGGGGTGTAGGGGTGTTTGTGTGTGTTTGGGGTGGGGTATATGTATATGTATCTGTATGTGGGGGGTATATGTGTGTGTGTGTCTGTCAGCTGTTCTAGAGTATTTGCAGAGTGTGATCCATTCATACTTTATGTTCAGGGCTTGGCAAGGTTTCTGAAGTGTTAGCTAGTGCTTGCTGAGGACCATGAAAAGTACTTGTGGAATTTAATTAAACCGAGTTGCTATGACATGGTAGACAACTGGAAAGAATCGCCTCAGATAGTAATAAAGTGAGCTTTACACTCCAACATAGCCTTTTACTCCTGTTTAGTCTTTGTTTGGTGAAAAGCATTTTAAGGCTAATTGATTCTGAGGAGTAAACTTCACTAATATAAGACACTGGAGCCTTTTGGGATACATTGCTGGATTTATCTGTTTATGAACTGATTTATTCTCGCTCTGAAATATCCTCCAGGTTTAGAGAAATGGGAGATTGCATTAGTGAAAGTCTTTACGAGAGAGAAAAGTGGGTTAAACTCTCAATTTCACTATTACATTGAAAGCTATAAAAACGATTAAGACAGGAATAAGATTTAGAACAGGGAGATTGAGAATGGCAGAGAGCAGGAAAAGAGATCATGCACAGAATTATACTACCAAGCTTCCTAGGCTAAACTACAGTGTGAACACTTGAAGTCAGCAA